>NC_059297.1:6076670-6106670 GCF_017591435.1 Portunus trituberculatus | reverse complement strand
ACAGCGTTTGAAGTGTTAACCTTTCTCCACAGTCTCGAAGTTTTGTTGAAAGTCGAGTTTTCAATGATGCTTCCATGAATCTAGTAATACTTTAAGTAGTAATGGCTCTGAAGCGTCAATGGAAGAACAAGAGAGAGAGAGAGAGAGAGAGAGAGAGAGAGAGAGAGAGAGAGAGAGAGAGAGAGAGAGAGAACAATCCTATTTAATCATACCTCTCCCACAGACAACTTCATTGACCAAAAACTATAACACCACTCTAACACCAGGCAGGATGGAAGTTGGCACTATATACTCGAACACTCAATGCTGCGTCAGTAGTGTCTTCCAAGTCATATGCTAAAAACTTGTACCAGGTCATTTTTGCGGAGCTTGAAAGGAACTCACGGCGGTCAGTGTTATTTAAGAAAGCTAAAGTTATTTTTCGTTTTCTTGGATTCAATAACGGGTGTATGAGTTTCTGGATCTTGTACGTAAATTTGAGATTCACCAGATTACACACTTGGCTCTTTCCGCTGGTAGGATTATCTCAGTTTAACCTTTCAGTACCGTGACACTTTTCCATATTCCTTCTGGTTACTATTTGGTGATTTTGTGCAGCTTCAGAAACTTACGTAGGGATTAAAAAAAGTGAAGACTGTGGCCATTAATCTTCAGACCTTCATAGACCCTTCCTAATGTCAATAAAATCGTCCAATCATACACAAAACTCATAATAAAAATGCGTCCTCGTATTGAAAGGGTTAAGGATTCGAGCAGAGCAAATTCATGGTCTTGTGTTGACGCCTTCTGCAATAGCATCATTATGCCACCTCTCTCCCTTTACAACAAGTTATTGCATGAATTCTAAGTGTATCCTGTAGTTTATATTCAAACCACAGAACGCTCTCTCTCTTCAAGGTTGGTTTCAGTTAACCCTTTGCCTGTTAACGACACTTCTGTCATTTGAGAAACCCATGACTATCTTGATGGCTCTAAAGTTTAAACGTTTTATATCTAACCACTACAGGACTCTCTCTCTCTCTCTCTCTCTCTCTCTCTCTCTCTCTCTCTCACACACACACACACAACCACACACACACAGCGGTAATCTTTTGAAATAACTTGTCCAATGTTTTCACTGGGTATCTTAACGAAGAATGAGTGTATGCTATGGATATATCAACAAAGCACGTGGGTCCCGAACAATATCTCCGTTTCTTGGCTTTAATTATTGACTATTAAGGTATTCTTGATATGTGATAGTAGTTATAATGATGGAGAAAGAAAAGGAAGAGAACGAGGAGGAGGAGGGAGCGGATATAGGACAAAAGAATATCTGCATGGAGATAACAAAAAATAAATATGGTGAAGGAGGAGATAGAGAAGTAGAAGGATGAGAGGGTGGAGGGGATAGACGAGAGGGAATAGATGATTATAAAAGAGGTGACGGCCGTGGAAAAGGAGGAGGAGGAGGAGGAGGAGGAGGAGGAGGAGGAGGAGGAGGAGGAGGAGGAGGAGGAGGAGGAGAAGAAGAAGAGGAGGATACAACACATACGTACCTACACATACCTTCATCACTTGTAGGTCTGCGACAAACCACATTCTTTTGCTGGAAACGCTCTCCCCGTTCGTCACTCACACCGTAGCAGCGAAACATGTGACCTTGTGACGTCAAGTACACACGTCAAACACTAACGTAATTCCAAGTGCCCATCTGCCTGTAGATTGGTAGAGGTATTTCCTGCGTGGTTATTTTTGGTTAAATTACACCCTTGCGTCAACTTTCTCAACATGAATTACTAAAGAATGAGAGAATTGCAGAATTGCATGCTATCAGACATTAAAGACAAGGATTTATATTTTACCTTTACCCCGACAAATAACAATGACAAAACACACACACACACACACTCTCTCTCTCTCTCTCTCTCTCTCTCTCTCTCTCTCTCTCTCTCTCTCTCTGAGACTGATTAAGCGAAAATGAAAACAGAAAATTGAATGAGTACTATCCGAGACCAATGTTACTATTGAGGGAAGCCACCGCATGTAAAGAAGACAGCTGATACAATAATGCCCAGCTTTGAGGCGTCATTGTGAGTTTGGACTACTGGTAGAATGCATTTGCCATTGTATGAGAAGTCTTCACCGGAATCGAACCCCTATCACTGAAATACCATGGAAATAATTATTTAATCATTTATTGTCTTATCTATCTCAATTTACTTATTTTTATCTCCTAACAAGGCACCAGTGAGGGCCAGAGGTGATCAAGACACAAGTAACATTTTACCAGCATTGACTATGGTATTTGATTCACTACAAAATGACCACGGGAAATCAATCCTTAAATCGTAATACGGTATAATGTGGAAAAGCTAACTCCAAGTCACTGCTAGAAAAATCAAGCCTTTGGGTTATAAATAAAACAAACACTTTTCAACACTCATTGAAATAGTGTTTAATTTTTGGTTGTAAATGAATCACTTGCATTAGTAACGCTATATACGAAGTGAATATTTGATGAATGTTTCCATCAATAACCAATGCTTTGAGAATTTTTCAACTACCGTGAAAAACTCTTAAAAACTCTTCTTCTTTTATTAGAAGACCTTGGTTTATCATGTACTGGATGACCGCATCTGGAGACGGCGGATCACCGTGCTCTTCGTGGCGTTCACCAGGGACAAACAGGAGGTTGTAAATGTTTGTGAAGTTGTGGGTCTTCATCTTTGTGTCTGGTCCATCATACTTCGAATCCCGTAAGAAAACCAGGAATTTATTGCTCCACAAAGCTAGAGTAGAGCTCGGGCCTTCCATTGGGTGGACGCTTAAAAGGAAAGAAAAACAGATCTTTAAATTCTCCATAAATAAAGAAGACGTGATAAGTCCGACTGACAACCAATCCACGGTCTTAAAAATTACACGTGCAAGACTTGTGATCGTTAGCTTATCCCTGAAGAATATATCTGTACACATGCGTAATTATATCGTGATAGTGGGTGTTTTCCAGCTCATATTGTAGATGTCAAAAACATCACTACAACTAATATGTAAACACTATTGAAAAAAAAAAGTAATTCCTACTAGAACCTGTTAAGAAAAATACAAATATTTCGAAACGTTTAAGAATCCCGTGGTTTGTTTTTATCTAGAACCAACAACACACAAGTTCTTCCGTAATGATGTTAACAACTTAACACTCACAGTAATGGCCACACGCAGTACTGGTAGTCATTCTGCTACTTATTTCACAGTATGGAATTAGACATGATCTCCAACGAGAACTGTATCAGCAATTGAAGAAAATGAACACCTTCTTTACCTTGATAGTGCCGCAGCCTGAAGGAGTCTGCTGTTAAGGCAGACTAGTTATCGGGACAGCTGTTGGCACGCCACCGCCCACTATACGGCGCAGCTGCCTCCGTATCAGCACACTTGATAGTTGCTACACTCTGCCATATTCACAAAAGGAGTAGGCGGAAAACTAGTCTCACAGAACTTACAAACACGATTCGGATTCTCGGTTTTCTTTATCGATGATACAAAATTTTTGTTTAACTGTCACTGTAAGAACTTGAGAACGTTCTTGAAAACATTAGTTCCTTACTTTGATTTCACCGCGCTAAATGTTGCCAAGATCGTTCAATATTTTTTTTAATATACTTTAAAAAATGGTTGTTAAGTTGATAAATTCTACGTAATGATATCATTGTTTATCTTTTTATATTTACTAACAATATCTAGTGGATCAATCCCTCTTACTATGCAAAACCAAACATCAGCCACTTCCTCACTGGCCCACAAGTGTTCATCATCCCACTAATTCAAAGTATGTCACAAATGAAAAAAGATTATAAATTTCCTGCAATTTATTCAAAGTTACAAAATATACAAATATAAGTTCCTAGGTTAGACTTGATTAGGCCAAGTTTACAATTCTTCACCCCCTGGTAACTCAACATTAGGGGTACAGTCATAGTCGTAGTCCACTGTGCTTAGTTTTTACTCGGTTCTAAGTCCTCTGATCTGCTAAGAATCTATCTACATTAAGGTTTTGTAATGAGATTGTCAGCAGATAAAAAGACTTGTGGAAGAAACAAAATGGAAGTGTAAACAGTTTTTTAGACTTTTGGCAATTACTATACTGCACGCAACACAATGCATCCCTCTCCACTTCACACAGGCATAGCAGGCCATATTAACCTGACACTAGATGGGTTAAAACACACTTGGTGGCACTCAAACTTACAGTTCGGTTGGAGTAGGGATGAAATGTTCCTTTGCTCATTTCCTATTCGGATGTAGCATTTAAAAGAGATGGAAGACGTCTATGCTTAATTTACATACCATGCATATGGAAAGATGAACTATGAATTCAATGTATATGTATACATTTATGTATTATACACTTCGTGATGAGATGTGTGACATGACGTATGTATATACAGTAATGAGTAATGAACGTAATGATGGATGAGAGCAATGACAATGTAAGTACAGTACATGTATAATATTAATATATTTCCTTCCATAATTATTTTTCTACATAAATGTCTTAACATTTGACCGAAACCGACATAAACTGTAAACAAGAGAGTGAAGACACTGTCTGGCAAAATGCAGCAAATGTTAACACCACCCATATGTTCTATATTGACGAAATGAACAATGAGGACGGAAGCCCAGTACATGAACCCCGATAGATATATCCCCAAACAGCAGCCATACCCTTTCATTTCTCCGCAACACCCCTTCATCCATTCAGGCACCAGTTTCTTTCTCTCTTGGGCATCATTCCATTTGGTCTTACAGAGCACACGAAGGTTGCCTGATGAGACGCGAGTCCCTGCACCTCATCAGTCTGGTAGCTGACAAGTATACCCTTGATAGCGACAAACGGTTGGCTATGCCTTACGAAATTAATATGGGATAAATGCTGTAACAAATTATCACTTCAAAGGAAAGTTGCATAGACAGATTATCATGCTGACGGTCCAGCTGTGACCCGGATACAGCCCGATCAAGGGCCTCCTGCAGAATAATGTGCACATCTCACACAATACTTTCCAGGAAACGTTATCAATTCATACAATTTCGCATTGGGCATTTACCATCGTTACTCTACCACCAGACAGTGGTCGACGTGGTCCCTACCGCCATGTAGCGACTCAGCTGCTGAGCATATTTCTAATAGAGGCAGCTGCAGCGCGGCTTTCATAGCAGTCGCCTGTGATCACGGGAGGCAAGATCGCTCCATCGTGTACCCAGAGAGTAGATTCAACACACCGGGATCAGATGAGGAAGGATCCCGATGCAGGGTAAGCTTTATGACTGTCTTGGTATCTACACGAGGATCAGCCACCACCTGCGCCAGCCTGCAAACAAACACACGGCTACTGTATATAATGCTACACTGCAGCTTCAACCTGCATCACTCAACTATTGCATACCACTTAAATGTCAGACGTGGTCAAGATCACACCAGGTCTTACCTCTTGCACGTATCGTTGTCCCTAAGATAAAGATCGACAACAGCACCGCGAAGGCCGCTGGGTCGTTGGGCGCACAACCTCAGCACATCATGTGCAGCCCTGTGCGGTGGGAGAAAATTTACTGACACGCACAGGAAACTTCATTCAAGGAACATCATTATTACACTATTAATATAGTAAATACTTATTTACGCAAAGTTGTATAAATCATGCGATTGGAATCAATTACCATAAAAAAAATAATAGCCACACTGCTAGCACAAGCTGAAATTGCTCATTGAAATTCTATTTATCAGTTACTGTAATCCTACAAATGTTCCTACTTGAGGAGAGTAGGGCGGGGCAGCAGAACAGCGTGACATGTGAGATAGCGTTCCACCCCACGGCGCAGTACACTCTGTAGTTTTGCCATCACCAGCAAGGCCTCCTGTGTCTCCACTTCCTCTGCAAAACAACAATACTGGTTGCATTAACTCTTCCTTACTATCGGAAACACGACAGCAACTTCCCATATCTTGTGTAAAATGAAACCATCTTAAATCTGAGAGAGAGAGAGAGAGAGAGAGAGAGAGAGAGAGAGAGAGATTCACTTTCACTACCTTCTTGTACAAAGCCAACATACAACACAAAATCACTGCCAAGAGAGCAGGACTTTCCCTAAAGGATTACTTATCACCAGCACCCGAGAGGAAAGTATAAAATAAATAAGCTAAGACCTGCAAGCAAGCACGCCGCTGAATCATGCCTCGGCCGCTGGTGGTGCCGTCCCAGCTCAATTCTGGCGACAGTGACGGACGTGACGTCACACCACCTTGAACACCACTGAACGATGGAGCTGAAAGTAAGACTACTAACAATATTCTGGGCCTAATAAGTCCACCCCATGGGTAACTAATAAGTTCCCCCAAATGGAGAAGACCTTGACAACAACTGCGTTCGGCAGAAGCCGAGGTGTAATTTAGTCCAAAGTCACTAGAAACATATTCCTTGTACGTAGTACAAGCACAGCGCATGAATTGAATCGGCATTTATACAACACACACACACACACACACACACACACACACACACTGTCTACTACTATGATCAGGTAAGTAAAAAAAAAAAAAATACTATGCAAGCAACAGGTGGAAAATATCACGGATATCCGCTTTATCAAATCACTATACCATCGCTAACCTTAAATGCTAGGGATACATGGCCCATCCCCAAAGCTTTACCTTTCTACTGACAATCAATTACTAAGTACTAAGCTTCCAACAAAGATAAATTCTGAATCTATCATCATCTCTAATTCAGCTGCAACTGCATTTTTGCTGCTACTGCTGCTGATGCTGCTGCTGCTGCTGCTGCTACTACTACTACTACTACTACTACTACTACTACTACTACTACTACTACTGCTACTACTACTACTACTACTAGTCTACCTATAGTGCCGTCATAGGAAACTTCCGCTGCCAGGTAAATGTAAGAAGTCTCTCCAACGCTAACCAACTAAATGGCTCTACTCTTTAAATACTAATTTATAGACTTAAGGAGGTCAGACATTATTCTGGCATCACTGTATTGATTAGTGTAAAAGAAGACAAACCTACAGTCATACATCATCACTCTCCTCGCTTCCATTCCGCCAGTCACTCTCACACATCTGGCAACTTCTTGCAGCACGGAATTTTCCACAGGAGCCAACAAACCTTTCCTTGAAGCAACACTGTATTTTGATGAAACCAGGAAATAACAATACATAGAAAGTTCTTTGCAGTGGCTCAAGTAGGTAGGATGTCCTGAGCGATAGGTCAGGAACACCCATGGAACTTGTCAAACAATTCTCTTTTGTCACTAATACAATGATAGTAATGCATGTTACCACGTCAGGCTGCCAGTCATTACAGTTCAGTTATCAATTCATAGGCGGAAGCAGATTCGGCGATGTTCTTTGATGCCTGCATCGGAAGCTACATTACTTTAAAATAATACGACCTTTCTCACGCACCATTCTTCAACGCCCACTTTTAAGTCACATGACTCCGAATAATATTGACATCATCTAACAAGAAATGTTCAACACATCCCTTGCCTGTACGAATATGCAAGGAAGAGACGAGGGTTTGAGAGAACGCGGCTATCGTTCTCCTGTCCTCAAAACAAAAGTATCCAAAATAAATATTCATTAAGCACTTGATATGCATAGAAAATCAAATTGCTTAGTGTGTGTGTGTGTGTGTGTGTGTGTGTGTGTGTGTATGTTTGTGCGTGATCCTTGAACTGGCTTCCCGCCCGAAAGAAGCCGTGATGTTACCACTTTCACAATATGATGATTTGTTTAGCGGAACGGTGGCTGAAAAAGATTACGCCACTTCCTACGCATCATTAAACAAAATAATAACAGTATGAAAAGAATGGAGGAACACACCAGTTAATGGTTCTGTTGACGAAGTGAAAACAGTCTTACTGGCGCCTCTTAGCAACTGCAAGAGAGAGAGAGAGAGAGAGAGAGAGAGAGAGAGAGAGAGACGTATGGACTATCGATAACTATAATCTGGAGACTAGAGATACTAACGAATTCAGCGACTGGAAAAGCTGTCCTATATGGAACAGGGTATTGAAACGAGAACTCCCTTCTGTACCTTCTAGGCATCGCTTACATAGAAGAAGTGCTCTTACCAACATCGTTTACATAATCATAGTGATCTTTCCATTAGATTGAGTGGTGTCTTTCTCTTCCTGCTTCTGTGGAAAATTGATTTGATGTTTTAAAGAAGTTAACGTTACCACAAGACGCAATGACACCTGACAAACCTTCACTACGAAGAGGCCAAGGTCATCCAACACTGTGGGGTCTCTCTCTCTCTCTCTCTCTCTCTCTCTCTCTCTCTCTCTCTCTCTCTCTCGTTCCAAGATGTCTAAAATAGCTCTTAATCATCCTCCCCACATTAGCCCACCTACGATAAACAAGTGGCAGCCAAACCATACAACATTCTGGCACATCAACTGCGCGCGCACAGTCACACGTACAGCGGACACTATTACACACACACACACACACACACACACACACCAGCCAGGAAGAAGTCTAAGAAATGTTTATTCCACAATGGATTATATACTGTGATATAACAATTTGAGAGAGAGAGAGAGAGAGAGAGAGAGAGAGAGAGAGAGAGAGAGAGAGAGAGAGAGCTTGTGTATAGAAGGAATCAATGACATCGATCTAAACTCAAGACTTGTTTGTCGATAAACCTATGCATTCACAAACCAGTCTGTTTTTCCTTCCCTCCCCTGGTGCGATCTCTCTCCAGTCAGCCGACGCCTACGCTCACTGCTACAAAACAGGTAACTGAAATAAAAAGACCCTGTTTAATTACGTAGTACATCCCCGTTGCGATATCTCTCTCTCTCTCTCTCTCTCTCTCTCTCTCTCTCTCTCAATTGTTTGTACAGAAGATTAATTTCTCTATTTTTCTTCCTTTTACCCTGTTCGGATCACAACATTCTGGCAATGGTAATGGAAGAATGCGTTAAACTGTCACTGGAATCATGAAAACATACTTGAAAACCCAATTAACTTCCATTAAATATTGTTTTAAGGAACCACCCAGATGAGACACAAATGTTTAAGAATGCGATCAGTTTCTACTTGCGTTAACCTGCATACTACATTGGTCTTGATGTCCATGTTAATTTCTCTGATCATATTCCTATCGGTACACAGGAACACCATATTCGTTCGTACTGGCCAGCGGTGTCTACGTGTGGGCTTCTTCCTGCATCATTAATAGGATTCTTGCACAAAATGTAAGAAGTAATGGCTCCGGCTTGACTCCAGATGTTATCGTTACTTCAATGCCTTCCTTATCCGCTTACTTACTGTGTGTGTGTGTGTGTGTGTGTGTGTGTGTGTGTGTGTGTGTGTGTGTGTGTGTGTGTGTCTGAGGTACTAACTGCATTAATTTTGTACCTAATATACGTGTCTAGCTGAAGTACATTCTCACATCTATCACCTCCGCGCGCGCGTGTGTGTGTGTGTGTGTGTGTGTGTAGGAGTCTAAGCCAAAAATCGTAATTATGGCAAAGTCCACTAGAACAACCAGCCTTGATATACCAATGCACGGCAAGCAAGACATCACTCTCCCAACCTTGAAATCGTATCGCTGAAGATAAACAAACAAGAAAATGGATGTGGCACTGTGCCTTCGCTCGCTTTCACTATATCCACGCCAACTCTGCCCGAGCGGCGGCGGTACCACCGTCACTGAGTCAGTGTCATGCGTTATATCTGTGCTGGCGCCAAGGCGAGACGGCGCCACCCTGAGGACCTGACGCTAATATTAGAGAGAGAGAGAGAGAGAGAGAGAGAGAGAGAGAGAGAGAGAGAGAGAGAGAGAGAGTGATTGTGTGCCTCACCACGGTCTGAAGTATCACATGCAGGCCTCGTGACCGTAAGCCTCTCTAAGGATAGGACCGAGACCTTTCTCACACAAACAACACCCCCCCAACACCGTCGTGCTAAAGGAGACCAGTAAATGTCCACCACTCACTAGTAATCCGTGAAAACCGTTGTGTTTGAGCGGGATACGAACTTGCTACCAGGACGATGTTAAACAACTGCGTGAACGACCAGCGTTTGTGTGAGCTATAACAACGATAACAAAAATAAAAATAACAACAACAACAACAGTATAGATAATGTTCGCTGTCTTCCAATAAGACATCTTACATCCACTGCTTGATAATATTGAACATTCATCTTAAGTAACCAAGTGTGAGTGCACCCTAGACTCCCCATTCCCCCCCTCTCTCTCTCTCTCTCTCTCTCTCTCTCTCTCTCTCTCTCTCTCTCTCTCTCGACATAATATTAACGAAAGACTTCTGGGCACGCACGAGACACTTAGACAAACTAAGACATCTACATCATCATTAAGCATGTGAAGCACTGCAGAGAAGGATCACTACAATGATTCAGGCTGTAATATCAACATAGATTCTTGGAGGATTACCGTACAAAGCAGTGGTTCTCAACAACTTCGCGAACCACCAGTGGTACACGAAGGTTCTCCAGGTTGTACAAGAGCATTTTCTGGATCATATGCTATTTAAGTTAAATCAAAACAATTAATTTTTCAGAAAAAAACTATTATTGCCTTACATAACATAATCTAGCATCGATCAGCTGGTGGAGAAGAAACAGATGCATATCCCTCGCATTAGACTGAGATGTGTTAAAATAAAGTATTTGCGAATAAAAGTTTGGGAATCATTGGTACAAAGACAGGCCAAAACGACTCAACCTGCATTCATGGCGTGGAAACACAGATATCTAAAGAGCAAAGGGTTTTAACAAAGGTGATATAAGTGACGCTCTTATAGTAAACAATCTGGACACAATTCGTTTCGTTTGTGGTAAATTTAGAATGAATGATCAGGTTAGGAAAATCATCAAAACTTGCAAATATTCTTTCGTAACTAATCGTCCACGCACTTGGCTTTATCACAATGTTTACAAGCATGTGACAGAAACATAAAAAGCAGGTGGTGGGAATTTTTTGGCGCCAACCTGATGAGTTAGCCTTGCGTGAGCCTTAAGAGTAGGATGTCAAGAGAGAGAGAGAGAGAGAGAGAGAGAGAGAGAGAGAGAGAGAGAGAGAGAGAGAGAGAGAGAGAGAGAGAGAGAGAAAGAGAGAAAGAAAGAAAGAAAGAAAGAAAGAAAGAAAGAAAGAAAGAAAGAAAGAAAGAAGAGAGAGAGAGAGAGAGAGAGAGAGAGAGAGAGAGAGAGAGAGAGAGAGAGAGAAAGATGCATATCCCTCGCATTAGACTGAGATGTGTTAAAATAAAGTATTTGCGAATAAATTGAGGTTTGCTGGAGCCGAGCTTTTCTGGAACCAGATGGTACGCGGGAAATGTACAGGACATCCAAGTGGTACTCGCTCAATAAAAGTTTGGGAACCATTGGTACAAAGACAGGCCAAAACGACTCAACCTGCATTCATGGCGTGGAAACACAGATATCTAAAGAGCAAAGGGTTTTAACAAAGGTGATATAAGTGACGCTCTTATAGTAAACAATCTGGACACAATTCGTTTCGTTTGTGGTAAATTTAGAATGAATGATCAGGTTAGGAAAATCATCAAAACTTGCAAATATTCTTTCGTAACTAATCGTCCACGCACTTGGCTTTATCACAATGTTTACAAGCATGTGACAGAAACATAAAAAGCAGGTGGTGGGAATTTTTTGGCGCCAACCTGATGAGTTAGCCTTGCGTGAGCCTTAAGAGTAGGATGTCACGAGAGAGAGAGAGAGAGAGAGAGAGAGAGAGAGAGAGAGAGAGAGAGAGAGAGAGAGAGAGAGTGTGTGTGTGTGTGTGTGTGTGTTTTTGTTAAGTCCGTTACGAGTCCATAACATAAAATAACTTCTTGTCATCTTTGCCTTGTTAATTTGGCACCGGTGATGATGCTGGCTCACGCTTCGTTGGCCTTACGCTGTGTGCCAAGTGAACGGGCGTGCCTCAGGCATGTTTTATGCTTTGTTTGTGAAGTGCCACCAAGATACGTCAGCGCGAGGGAGAAATGCTTAGGAAGGCAGCGGGGGGACAATGTTTAGGAGCAATGTGTGGGAAGGAAGCATCAGGAAATTCCGGGTCTTTATTTCATATATGTGTGTGTGTGTGTGTGTGTGTGTGTGTGTGTGTGTGTGTGTGTGTGTGTGTGTGTGTGTGTGTGTGTGTGTGTGTGTGTGTGTTGGTTCCCTTTATGTGTGCTAACCAGTGTATGCCTCCATATTCTGCAGGTCTAGTCTTTTTTCTAATATACTTAAGTTAATTAATATATTTTTAATTAACTGACGGCTTACTGTCATTTCTTTACTCTTCAAAACTTTTTCTTTAGCAACAATCTCTTTATGTTATGAAGACTAAAAACGTTTGATTTCTTCTTGCGGTGTCTGTAAAAATGTAGATACTAGTTTTGTTAATAGTTTTATATCACAGCGACAAGATTAAATTCACATCATCGTACAATTCTTACGCTAAGCAGATGCAGATACGGATGTGATGTAGTTAGGCAGAGGTACATCTTAGGTTTAGAGTTTAGACCTTCCCATCTTCCTGCCAAACTTGGGGCATGATGTCGGAGGTAACACTCAAGGTTGACAACTGGCACCCATTCATTGCTGGGTGGACAGGGACACAGATATTACGGAGCCGCCATCTTTTTTTTTTTTTTTCATCCCGTCTGTCCTTGTTTGGATGGACAGAGGCATAAATATATAGACGCCATCTTTTTTTCCCCATCTCTTCTGTCCTTGTTTGTCTACGTGGAAATGCACCGCGAATTCCCTCCCCCCAACCTCTCTCTCTCTCTCTCTCTCGACCGTGAAGAGTTACATTATACTACATGAATGAGGAAGCTTCAGGTTTAGACGACCTTGCTGACTCAGCAGATTACACACACACACACATACACCGCGTAGTGTAGTAGTTAGCACACTCAGCTCGCAACCAAGAAGGCTCGGGATCGAGTCCCGGGCGCGACGAGGCAAATGGGCAAGCCTCTTAAATGTGTAGCCCCTGTTCACCTAACAGCAAGTTGGTACGGGATGTAACTCGAGGGGATGTGGCCTCGCTTTTCCGGTGTGTGGAGTGTGTTGTGGTCTCAGTCCTAGCCGAAAATCTGTCTATGAGCTCTGAGCTCGCTCCGTAATGAGGAAGGCTGGCTGGGTGACTAGCAGGTGACCGTGGTGGTGAATTCCACCCACCCACACACACACACACACACACTGTCAACTGGTTCCACGCCTACACAAGAACAGGTACGACAGATTATTGATCGCGTTTGTTCCAAAGTGGATAATGAATTAAACATTCTTACAAATAATTCTCCCACGTAAGCTCAATAATATAATCATAGTTCTGCAGATAAGTTATTGAATTAACACTAAGAACAACGCATATGTAGCTTTTGTTTTCTGGTCTGGACCCTGCCTTACCGAATCAAACTGGATATAGCAGCCCACCCTAACAAGCACATGCGCAGGATGTAGTACCCAGCACTGAACAGACGCTTCATTGAGGAATGTCAGCCTTCGTCCTTAAAAATGAATAGTCTCACCTTTTCACGTAAGACTGGGAGGTCTGACGGCAGCTGGGTTTTGTTAAAGGAGTAGGTACTTATACATTTCATTATCTTTTTTTTTTTATCTAAAGATGCCGCTTACACACACACACACACACACACACACACACACACACACACACACACACACACACACACACACACACAAGAGAGAGAGAGAGAGAGAGAGAGAGAGAGAGAGAGAGAGAGAGAGAGAGAGAGAGAGAGAGAGAGAGAGAGAAACAAGATGAGACATCTGAAAGAAAAGAAAAAAAAATTTAAAAATACTCAAGCAATGCTATAACTGAACCGTGAAACACACTAACATTATTAACCAGCAACTATTAAAACAAACACAAAGAAAAGCGTCCCATTCTTACGTGAAAACATCAGCGGACTATTTTAAACTGTGGATAAACACGATGCTGGCATGCTTTACTAAAGCCTCTGTTTACACTACTCCGCTCTACACTAAACATAAAGGTGCGCTTCAGTAACCAGTTTGATTCAGTAAGGCACGCCCCAGACTAGTAAACAAAAGCTATCTCTGCGTAGTTTCGTGGTTGCCTTATCAAGCCGATAACGGATTTGAATCGTCTAATAATGCTATCAAGGCTCTTTCTTCAAGACAGGGCAGTGGTTTGTCCTATGGATGCTGCTTCGTGCACTATCTATTCTTTTATTTATACCATGCTGGTTTTTCACGGGAATTTCTGGGCTAAAGGAGATGCTGTTTAGGGTTCCTCCTATCTCAAAGCCCACCCGCTAGGAAACCATTGCCCCGAATGAGGAAGCCCAGCCTACACTCAGACCGTGGACAGGATTCGAACCCATGCGCTTGGAGACCCCTCGGACCCCAAAGCACGCATGGTTCCACTGTACCACGGCGAGAGAGAGAGAGAGAGAGAGAGAGAGAGAGAGAGAGAATTACCATCCAATCATGAGAATAGGTAACCTACATAACTTTTCCGGGAACGTTGGTAACCGCTGGTAACTGAAGGCAAACCAAAGATTGTTTGAGGCGGGGTCGGGGATTGGAGGGCGACAGCAGGAGCATGGTTGGGCATTAAATCTGTATGTAGGTTCACGACGCACATTGATGTTTTTATCGCCTCACTCTGATCACACGCCTCTGCCATGCTTCTTTATTTGTTGGTACGAAATAATGAGCTTGGATCCCAACGTAATAATATGACATGTGTACTCGTATACTCTAAAGCAAGGATTCTCAAACTTTTGTAGGCTTTATAAATTTCTTTCTAGCTTAAGAACAATTTTTTTTCATCTCTTTAACGTTAACAACAACATACACGAGCGCACACGCACGCACGTATACACGCACACACCCACGCACGCACGCACACACACACACACACACACACCCGCCCGGTAGCTCAGTGGTTAGAGCGCTGGCTTCACAAGCCAGAGGACCGGGGTTCGATTCCTCGGCCGGGTGGAGATATTTGCGTGTGTCTCCTTTCACGTGTAGCCCCTGTTCACCTAGCAGTGAGTAGGTACGGGATGTAAATCGAGTTGTGACCTTGTTGTCCCGGTGTGTGGTGTGTACCTGGTCTCAGGCCTATCCGAAGATTGGAAATAATGTGTGGCCCCTGTTCACCTAGCAGTAAATAGGTACGGGATGTAACTCGAGGGGTTGTGGTCTCGCTTTCCCGGTGTGTGGAGTGTGTTGTGGTCTCAGTCCTACCCGAAGATTAGTCTATGAGCTCTGAGCTCGCTCCGTAATGGGAAAGACTGGCTGGGTGACCAGCAGACGACCGTGGTGAATTACACACACACAAAAAACAACCAACATAACCCTTCCTAACCACATACAAAGAAAAAAACATGCCACACTTGACTAAGCCTTTCCGGTGTTTATTATACAACTCCCGCCATCGCTCTAGTATATTAAGGAATGCGTCACAACAGGTGATGCCCTCACGAGTTATACAAGAGTGAGCTTCTATACGACACACAAAAGGTCTATGCCAGCAAGGAAGGTTGATACCTATCAAATAACAAACAACAATACGACACACCTGCAGGAGTCACACGAACGTCACGGACTTCAGCCCGAGGCCTCGCTGCTGGTGAAAGGTGAGGATAAACTATACTACATGGTTAATTTGTTTCGACTCTTCAACCCACCAGTTAGACATAACGATGAGCAGCTATGTCATTTGTTAACTGGAAAATAGCTCAGATAAGCTCTAGTTAATCATACAATTTGAACATAACATCGTGTCTTCCTTTGGCAGGTGTCAGTTTATCGCACGTAGTACATGTCGTTCCGTCACTATTTTCTAACTTTAACACAACTTAACAGACACATCAAACCTACAAACTATTTTCCTATCAATATTAATATCAGCGACGTACATGACAAACGACTGGAAATGATTAATACTGTTCCCTGAGCGAGCGTGAGACAAGACAGGTGTATGTAAAAATACCAGACAATGAATGACGTTATGAAAATATAATATTATCATACCCTCTTCCGTGATGGACGAGAGGGAGATGGATGAGTCCTGGATGACAGGAGGCATGTTGACTTGAGGCTCCGTGGTGACAGGCAACGAACTGCCCTACGCTGAAGACACCAATCTAGAGAAGACTGATCAGCTTTCCAGTTTAATTGTGCCAATTAAGAGTTTCTCTCCAACGTTTGACTTCTAACAAATACTCTCCAGTCTTTCCGTACTCTCAAAACAATTGGAAGGATCGTTTTATACAAAACTACGTGACGTGCGACTCAAAGTAAGCGTCACGAGTTCAAGGCACAAGCTCCACTCGGTTCAACATACAACACTACACTGGTGTCTGGCTGGCGCCGCGTCCTCAGTAGCCTGCTTATATCAACAAATAGGTGCGCGCGTCCTCCCACCGGCCTCAACGTTGCCATTCGCGACCTTACTGAAGGAAATTTTCCCTCGTCATTGTGTTTCCCATGTAACATTTCACGGTGGTTGTGTACACTGTTGACATAAACGCGACAGTCAATGGTGTGCTCATATCAAAATATGAGAACAATTTCAAAGTAGTGCGATCATCTTAATCGATTAAGGTTGCAGAACGTTCTTTCATGTCTACTCACTTAATTCTGTATAGAGAAAAAGAAAACAATAATTCAGTGCGAATCACCATCACTTGAGGAATAAAGTCTCAATTCACATTATACAGCAACAAAGCAACAAGAAGTTATCATCTCCACTTGACGAGCTTTTTGACATCTCTATCGGTGAATATTGCCAATGTCTCCAGACAGTATTAGCTACACCTGCCATCCATTGTTCTTAGTAACGAAAACAGGTACACTAAACTGAACAAGTGTTTACTTCATTGATTCATAAATACTACATACGTACAATAAAGCTTTACTGACACAATCATGCAAGTCCACCTGCCAATACCATAATGGGACTCTCTTAAACATTGCACCTTTCTCTCATTAGTTATTAATGAGCACATCATTCAATGGCAGCTCAAAGGCACATACATATGTAAGACCATCACAAGCAATAATGACAGCCATGCCATTAAAAAAAAACTATATACTTACAAGACAGAAATGCAAATCAAGATAAATTCATTTACCTTTTGATTGTAATACGGCTGAAAGTTACAAAGCTCTGTATGTATTCATTTTAATCTGAATACTGCTGCAATGCCTGCTATTATTATTACTATTATTATTATTATTATTATCATTATTATTATTATTATTATTATCATTATTATTATCATTATT
This sequence comes from Portunus trituberculatus, assembly GCF_017591435.1. Taxonomy (NCBI): domain Eukaryota; kingdom Metazoa; phylum Arthropoda; class Malacostraca; order Decapoda; family Portunidae; genus Portunus; species Portunus trituberculatus. The sequence continues at coordinate 6,089,336 of NC_059297.1, read as the reverse complement.
ATCACTATTATCACTATTATTGTTATTATTATTGTAATAATAATAACAATTATTATTATTATTATTATTATTATTATTATTTTCATCATTATTATTATTATTATTATTATCATTATTATTATTATTATTATTATTATTATTATTATTATTATTATCATTATTATTATCATTAGCCTTAGTTACTGGCAGCATCGCGTCCCAGGTGAAAGTGAGCAAGGCTACGGAGGAGGGGAAGGGCACGTGCCTCACCAGGAGTTATCGCTTCTTCAAGGTCGCAACATCATGAAGGTTACAAAGATGCGTAGGTCTTGGTAGAACCTCTGTTTCACATTAGGCATGTAGTGTGTATTTTCATCCCAAGGACAGATAATTTTCTGGTACTGTCTAAGTATCTACTTTCTCACTATTTATTGCTGAAATATAAATCTGTGGCATAACAATCCTAAAAGACACATACGTAAGTGCGCCGCATCCAAAGCTATGCCCAAAAGCCAAGAAGACTCTTTGCCATTGGACTTTGCCTGTGCTGAGTGTGAGTGTGTGACCCAAGGGCAATACGTTGTACTTCGGTGTGATCCTGTTTTGTATAACACTGAACACCAGGAAGTATTGTATCATATATCATCCACAAGAAATCGAAGTTCGGTCAGTTTCCTTCCCCAGACATTATCTCCCCTGACAGATACCTCCTTGGACATAACTATCAGCCCTTCCCCCCCATGGATGATTTCCCTCAGTAACCGTAAATATTGTTGTGTTTGAAGTTCTATGTTGAAATGCAAAACCACCAATTGAAACTATTACTGATGCAAAATATTGATCACCAAGCAAAAAGTATCCTTGGATTATTGAGGTGGTTTTATCTGCCCAATACTTATCGCATGCTAAATCGAACATTGAAAACAGGCTTTAGAGAATTCCTGATGTAGATAATTAATGTAAGGGAAACTTTCTGAGGTAAAAAAAAAAAAATCCGAAGGGAAAAGTTGAGAGGCGAAGATGTAGGGAGGCGGTGCACATGTTCTACACTCAGTTTGGTCTAGACACTGAAAGATAACTTATTTACCACAAAAATACTAACATTCCTTGGAAGGAAAACACCAGAGGGTATTCTCATATCATTGTCGGAGCTGCAAGTGTACCGGAAATCCAGTGGAACCATGCGTGCTTTGGGATCCGAGGGGTCTCCAAGTGCACGGGTTCGAATCCGGTCCACGGTCTGAGTGCAGGTTGGGCTTCCTCACTCAGGGCAACGGTTTCCTAGCGGGTGGGCTTTGAGATAGGAAGTACCCTAAAAAGTATCCCTTTTAGCCCATAAATTCCCGTGAAAAGCCCACATAGTATATATAAAAAAAAAAAAAAATGGACCACACCTAAACACTCACTACAGAACAAATACTATAAAGAAATACTGATTATGATTATAATGATGAAAAATAATTATCATGATAATGATTTAATAATAATAATAACGATAATAATAATAATAATAACAATAACAATAATAATAATGATAATAATAATAATAATAATAATAATAATAATAATAATAATAATAATAATAATAATAATAATAATGATAATAATAATAATAATAATAATAATAATAATAATAATAATAATAATAATAATAATAATAATAACAATAAAAATAATAATGATAATAATGGTAATAACGATTATAATACTAATGATGATGATAGTACCAGTGATAATATTAATCTCAGACGTGGTCGAGCACCCAGAGCAGTGATTCCTAAGCTGCCTTACATGACGCCTCATTACTTACCTCCCCCGTCACACTTATTGCGTTTATATCAAATTATACTCTTCTGTGATATATATCAATACCGTTTAGAAAAAAAAACATGGATCTTTAGATGAAAAAAATTGACAAATGATACGCAGGTGAGACATTTTAATTAATATTTGATTTCAAATAAGCAAAAAAAAAAAATAATAATAATAAAATAAATAAATAAAAAAAAAAAAAAAAAAAAATAAGAATGAAGGATAATTATATATAATGATCAAGACTGAATAAGTAAAGAACATGAAAACATTGGCTCACTCACGATGAATGGGTTTCTGAGGACTAAACCATCAACAATTGCTACCTTGACAGTATGAGGAAGACGAGCGCCCCAGCAGTAACAGAGACAAAGAAGAGCGGTGAATGATAGTTTCACCAGGACAATGCCGACAGAAGTCTATGAATAAATGTCAGTTACACAGGAAGATACGTTTATGCAGCGAAAAGATAGTAGGTGCTAATGTATCTGGTGCCACAAAGATTAGAAGTGTGAAACAAAATAGATTACAATAAACAAGTCGTGATGAAGCACTCTGGCAAGGTCGTCTAAGATAGGATGCCAACTGGCCTCCGCATTCTCAAAACATTTCAGTGTTTTGTCTCCACTACTTTGACATTCTAGTGAAAGCAAGTTCTGTTTGTTTTCAAGGTCGTTTATTTTCTGGAGATATTCTACAGAAGGATGCTGCATCATTAACGCAAAAAAAAAAAAAAGTTCCAACCCATGACAACCTTACAGAGTACAAATCCTTTCTGTGATCTTTGTAAATAATCCCTCAGGTGAGCAAAGCCACGTACTCTTCCTCTTATACTAACAAAAATCAATATACCTCATTTACGTAGCTTGTTTCCTTTAATAAGCTGTTGTTTTTATTAAGCCAAGAAGAAAATCATTCATAACCAATGTGTTTTCATAATCACGCAAACGTTTCGTTGGTAATGGTGCGTGACCAACTGGAAAACTACTACTACTACTACTACTACTACTACTACTACTACTACTACTACTACTACTACTACTACTACTACTACTACTACTACTACTACTACTACTACTACTACTACTACTACTACTACTACTACTACTACTACTAGTCCTACTACTACTACTACTACTACTACTACTACTACTACTACTACTACTACTACTACTACTCCTCCTCCTCCTCCTCCTCCTCCTCCTCCTCCTCCTCCTCCTCCTCCTCCTCCTCCTCCTCCTCCTCCTCCTCCTACTACTACTACTACTACTACTACTACTACTACTACTACTGATAAACAAAACCATGGACTGTCCTGTTGGTAATTAAGTACTGTTTCTATTTGTGGGCTGCTGTATTTCAGTAAACCCACGGGCCATGCACTGCCAAACCCCACGCAGTCTTGGCACTTTCACTATCTAGTATCTACACGAACACCAGGAATTAAAAAAAATATATATATACGTAATAAGCTGACTAATTGTAGTCTTTTAACACATGTAGATGAAAAAAAAATACAGTCTGCATCATTACTGTCATTACTATCATTCCAGTGTCTTCTATTGTCTCTCATGAGCTATAAATTAGGTTACCTCATTAGTAATGCGATAAGATGGGGTAATGCAACACGTAAGACGGCAGACGATGATATTACAGGGGAAGGAAGCGTGACGTGTCTTTCATAACGCGTATTTCATGGATCCGTGCCTTCTACGTCATCTGGTGTACTGTGGTATGCATGTGTCATGGAAAGCGGGGTAATTTTACTATATCGTTCATAAATGTGTTCCTATACGTATAATATATACTTATTAGGGAAAGAGTAAGCTAATTTTACTATATCGCTCTTCACATTTTCTTCTCATAATGTACTTGTCAAGGAAAGAGCGAGCTAGTGTCGTTGCTATATTGGTGTTAATCAATATCTTCTTTCTCTTTGTACATGCTGTATTTTCTACTCTCTTTTGTCCAAGTTACGCATCTTACACCAAGATTCTAATTCTACCCAAAACAACAATAGCGTACCAGCTTCACTTTCATTCATATCCATCAGCCTCAAAGAAACCTTCCATTTAACATGCCCCTTCTGTACTTCAGCCGCCTCGCCAATGCATGTAGGCTTACCTGAACCACTTTGCATGATATAATAATTGGTATATTGTAATAGCTACATTGTATTTTGATGGGTCTTCATTATTCGATTAATTACATAGACGATATAACGGAAAGACAACTTATTTTGGTCTCTAATGCTATTGGTGAATGTGTGCATTGTAGAAATTCCCCTTTAACAGGCCACACACACACACACACACACACACACACACACGGCCGGGTGGAGATATTTGGGTGTGTTTCCTTTCACGTGTAGCCCCTGTTCACCTAGCAGTGAGTAGGTACGGGATGTAAATCGAGGAGTTGTGACCTTGTTGTCCCGGTGTGTGGTGTGTGCCTGGTCTCAGGCCTATCCGAAGATCGGAAATAATGAGCTCTGAGCTCGTTCCGTAGGGTAACGTCTGGCTGTCTCGTCAGAGACTGCAGTAGATCAAACAGTGAAACACACACACACACACACACACACACACACACACACACAGTAGTGTAGTGGTTAGCACGCTCGACTCACAATCAAGAGGGCCGGGTTCGAGTCCCGGGGCGGCAAGGCAAATGGGCAAGCCTCTTAATGTGTGGCCCCGGTTCACCTAGCAGTAAATAGGAACGGGATGTAACTCGAGGGGTTGTGGCCTCGCTTTCCCGGTGTGTGAAGTGTGTTGTGGTCTCAGTCCTACCCGAAGATTGGTCTATGAGCTCTGAGCTCGCTCCGTAATGGGGAAGACTGGCTGGGTGACCAGCAGACGACCGAGGTGAATTACACACACACACCGCGTAGTGTAGTGGTTAGCACGCTCGACTCACAATCGAGAGGCCCGGGTTCGAGTCCCAGCGCGGCGAGTCAAATGGGCAAGCCTCTTAATGTGTGGCCCCTGTTCACCTAACAGTAAATAGGTACGGGATGTAACTCGAGGGGTTGTGGCCTCGCTTTCCCGGTGTGTGGAGTGTGTTGTAGTCTCAGTCCTACCCGAAGATCGGTCTATGAGCTCTGAGCTCGCTCCGTAATGGGGAAGACTGGCTGGGTGACCAGCAGGCGACCGAGGTGAGGTGAATTACACACACACACACACACACACACACACTAGCTTACCACACACAGTACACCCTAATTTCTTGTTCGGGCGCTCATTTTATCACTCAAAAGCCAATGATCTTGCCACACTGTTAAGAGCGCGGTCATATTTTTTTTGTCCTAAACATACCCAGAACGTAGAATCCCACTAACCCGTGTTCAGCAACTACCCACTAATGACGACACACGTGCATTGGATCGACTGTTCACTGTAGCCATGACGATAATTATGGAGCACTGCTAACAATATAACCGTGTCCAAAACAATACCATAGATTAATGACCATATAAGGCTACAGTATAAGAAAGATAGTCTGAAAAAAAGAAAAAAAAAAGAATCACCCTTACAATTCCATGCCTGAGGTGTGATCGCACTGTACGCGTGGTAGACATGTTTTATCTGACGCATCATTACTCGCCACTCGTCAGCGCCAGGATACAAACGTTCGGACTATGGCTTCGACTTCGGATAGCTATTCAACATCATCCATGCTATGTGTAGGTATGTTAACAATATATGAAATACGTAAGTGTTTGTTAGATATTTGCTTCCCAGAGAGAGAGAGAGAGAGAGAGAGAGAGAGAGAGAGAGAGAGAGAGAGAGAGAGAGAGAGAGAGAGAGAGAGAGAGAGAGAGATATGCTTTTACATTAATAGTAGTAATACCAGTAGTAAAAGTACCATCAATAGTAAAAGTAGTAGTAGTAGTAGTAGTAGTAGTAGTAGTAGTAGTAGTAGTAGTACTAAAGTGGTAAAGTGTAGTGGTGGTAGTGGTAGTAGGTGTAGTAGTGCAGGTGGTAGTGGTAGTAGTAGTAGCAGTGGTAGCAGTAGTAGTAGTAGTAGTAGTAGTAGTAGTAGTAGTAGTAGTAGCAACAGCAGTAACAGCAATAGTACTATTACTACTAGTTGTAGTAGTAGTAGTAGTAGTAGTAGCTGTAGTAATAAAAGTAGCAGAAGTAGTACTACTAAAAGTAGTAAAAGTAGTAGTAGTAGTAGTAGTAGTAGTAGTAGTAGTAGTAGTAGTAGTAGTAGTAGTAGTAGTAGTAGTAGTAGTAGTAGTAGTCTGTTTATTGTTTATTGAGCTCATTGCCAAATAACAGTTACATACATGAATAGATATATAGTACATATCTGTAGGCATTAGTCTGCTGAGTATAAACTCCTTAGCAGACAGAACTAATTAACCTATATATAATATATATATATATATATATATATATATATATATATATATATATATATATATATATATATATATATATATATATATATATATATATATATATGGCGCGACGGCAATGTTTAGCAAATAAAACTTACAAGAATTATATACATAATCTAACATAGTGTGATTCAACACAAGAACCTAACCATTAGCTATAATTACAGCAATTATTACATATGTTCTTATCTGTGGCAGCTTGACTTTGTAGATTGAATAAATATTGTTTAACTTTAATTTTAAATAGATTGAGATTAGCTATTATTTTTGTCATCTGGTAATGCATTCCAACATTTGGGGCCAAAACAGTGTATAGAAAATTTGTACAGTGTTGTTCTTGGTTGTGGACATAACAAATTGACATTATTACCTCTGGTACCCTGGCTGTGCTGAATAACTCTAAACATTTTACTACTGTGACTATTGTTAATTATATCATTATAAACTGTGAGAAGACAAAAATATTTCAGTAAAAAAGTCAAATCTTAATAATTTCAAATCGTTAAATAAAAAATATGTCGTATCATGTTTCCCTCTATATGTTATAGTTCTTATCAACTTCTTCTGAGTTGTTATGATTTCTTTTACAAATGTTGGCCACGTACAACCCCAGACTGACAAACAGTATATAATAATAGGGTAACACAAAGAGTAATATACACTTGTCAATGCCTCAATTGTTAAATTATGACGTACTTTATATAATATTCCACATATTTTTGACAATTTTAAGCAAACTGATTGTATATGATTTTTCCAATTCAAATTTTCATCTATGATGACCCCAAAAATTTTGTATATGCAACCCTCTTTAATTCACAGCCTTCTAAAAATACTGGTCCCATGTTGTGTACTACGGATCGATTTTGAAATAGTATATAATTAGTTTTTGTAATATTTATCTTTAATTTGTTAGCTATAACCCATTTATTAATATTTTCTAATTCAATATTCAGCGCAGTATGCAAGTGATCCAAGTTGTTATCATGTAATAAAAGAGTTGTATCATCTGCATAAAGAACATAATTAAATTTGTTACTGGCATTTGACATATCATTAATATATACTAAGAACAACAATGGGCCCAGTATTGATCCCTGAGGTACTCCCTTGTCAATATTTTTCAGCAACGATGTATTCTTGTTACAATATACTGCCTGCTTCCGGTTGTTTAAATAATTTTTGAATAACTTTAATGGTGTTCCTCTTATTCCTATATTATTTAGTTTATCAATTAATATATCATGGTCCAGAGAATCAAATGCTTTAGATAAGTCCAGGAATATGCCAGCAACATAGTGTCTTCTTTCTAAATTTCTATATACTTCACTTGTAAATCTCATTACAGCTTTCTCAGTTGACTTGTTACTACGAAAGCCATATTGATTCTCGGATAATAAGTCAAAATCTTCAAGGAAACCTTTAAATCTATGTGCAATAGCTTTCTCAAAACTTTGCTGATCGAAGGTAATATAGATATAGGTCTATAGTTACTTTCATCATCTTCTTCACCAGATTTGAATATTGGTATCACTTTAGCAATTTTTAGCTTATCTGGAAAACATCCTTGCTGAAAACATATATTGATTATGTGGGTGAGAGGTACATCAATACAGTGTGCAGTGAGCTGAAGTAATTTAGGAGGAATTTCATCATATCCTGGGGCTGTATTCGTTTTTAAAGATTTCAAATATTTATTTACCTCTTCTTTAGTAACTGGATATAAGTAAAAGAATTTTGTGATGGATTATTAAGAAACTGTCGGTGAGAGTTTTGTTGTATGTTTCTTTGTTGTAATGGTGTATCTGCTTTTTTCAAGAAATATTCATTAAAGACATTTGCAGTGAGGTCACTATTATTTTTCAGTCTGATTTCTTTAGAATTTCTGCTATTTTTTCTTCCCATTAGACTATTTATTGTGTTCCAAATTGCTTTGTTGTTACCTTGTTCACTCTTACATTTATCTTGAAAATATTTGTTTTTTGCAGCTCGAAGTAGAGTTACTAGTTTGTTCCTGTAAGTTTTGTATTGTGTTTCATATGACAATGGCCACTTAGAAGCCAGCCTCTCTAATCTATGTTTCTCCCGTATACTATTTTTTAATGCTGCAGTTATATGAGGACTTCTAACACTTTTACTAGTAACTTTGATTTTTCTTAATGGAAAACAAGATGCAAATTTTTCCTTATAAAACAATGAAATTTATCAAGGGCTTCATTTGGGTCATTAATATTTAAAATTTGTTGCCAATTTACACTTACTACTTCCCTTATGAATACATTAGTATTTGAGTCCGAAAGATTTCTTCTCTCTACATATTCGTCACACTTATCTTCTATTTTTTTAAACTGAGAGAATACTGCAAAATTATCTGTTAAGTCATTATAAACGATATAATTATTGGTATTGCTTTCGAGATGTGAAGTCCAAATGTGATCAATTAATGTTGCACAGTTTTCTGTCACTCTTGTTGGTTCTGTTGTCAGAGGGTAGCAGCCATGAGAATACATTAAATTCATGAAATCAGAGACTCCTTGTTCACGTGCTTTAAGTAAATCTAAGCCAATCCCCAAGAAAATAAATCTTTTTGTACTTTTTTCCTCTCTGCAAATTCATGTAGTTTGTTCAAAGCATTAAGAAAATCGTGCATATTCCCCTTTGGTGTCCTGTAAACAGATGCAAAAAAGCTGGAATCCTTATCATTATTCACCTGTACGCAAACACACTCAAAAAATTGTTCCATAAGGCAACACTCTTCAAAATACAAGAACTATACATACTGGACACATACATACAAACGCCTCCACCTCTCCTATTTCTATTCATAGTATACATATTATATCCTGTTAAATTATACAGAGCTTCGATGTCATTATCCAGCCTCGTCTCAGAAAACCCTATTACATCTAACTTTTCATTGTCTGAAAAACACTGATCAACTAAATTTTGGAGATTATTAGCCAGACTTCTTATGTTCATACTTAAAACCGAAAATATATCAGCTGAATTTAATTTTGTATAAACATTATCTAAATATATATACTGTGAAAATTTTTGTGTTAAGTTTCTCATATCATATATATATATATGAGTCAGTGTTGTCGCTGTTCGTGTCTTGTTCTATGTCAATTCGATTAAATATTACCTGGTCAATTTCATTTATACAGGAATAGTTAACACTTACTGTATCACTGTTACTGAGCCTTACAAGTTCATAATTACTAATGGAAAGAAAAGGAAGGCAATTATTTTCAGCCATCATTATGATGAAAGTTACATTACTTAACACATTTTTTTTATATTTACTTCTTTGTGTTATTCCTTCGCGGTTCTCTCTTTGGTTCCTGAGACTGAGTGAGGTGAGGTAGTAGTAATAGTAGTAGAAGTAGTAGTAGTAGTAGTGGTAGTAGTAGTAGTAGTAGTAGTAGTAGTAGTAGTAGTAGTAGTAGTAGTAGTAGTAGTAGTAGTAGTAATAGTAGATGCAGCAGTAGCAGGAGCAATAGCAGTAGTATCAGTAGCAATAGTAGCCGTATAAATAACAATAATAGTAGTAACAATAATAATTGCAGTAACAATACAAGTACCTTGTAATAATACACATGTAATAAAAGTAGTAGTAGTAGTAGTAGTAGTAGTAGTAGTAGATGCAGCAATGGCAGGAGCCATAGCAGTAGTATCAGAAACAATAGTAGCCGTATAAATAATGATAATAATAATAATAATAATAATAATAATAATAATAATAGTAACAATAATAATTGCAGTAACAACACCAGTACCTTGTAATAATACACATATAATAACTGTAGTAGTAGTAGTAGTAGTAGTAGTAGTAGTAGTAGTAGTAGGCGGTGGCGTAGTGGACAAGGTGGTGAGCGTGGGATCGGACAGACGTAGCGTAGTTCGCACCAGCAGCAGCAGCAGTGGTTTAAAGCAGCAGCACCAGCAGCAGGTGGGGTGATAGCAATAGTATCACTATAATAGCCTGCGCCACTAATGGGCAGCTGAACAGTAGTACACTCTTAGTGTGTCTACAGGCGCTATAGTAGTAGTAGTAGTAGTAGTAGTAGTAGTAGTAGTAGTAGTAGTTATAATTGTATCCGCAGGAACTATTGTACAATGAGGACGTTACTTCGTAGACTTCCTTTCTTGCTTTCCTTGTGTTGTGCTTTATTAGCAGGAGAGGTGGAGTGCAGGCGCGAATCACCAAGCCGCGTGGACGGGAGTGAGAGTGGCGAATTAGTGCTGCCCCTCCCAGTCCACACCCCCGCTGCCTCGACTGTCACGGGCTCCGTGCCGTCCTGGGCACCATGTGTGCCCGAAACAGGCTCCGGCCCGCTCCGTACACCACCAGCGACCAAGGCGCGATCCGATTGGCTCCGCGCATAACCCTCCGTTGTTCGTTGTCCTCGTCCGGTAGCATCCTCGGTCGTTTTTTCTCGTATTATGAGCTTTGTGTGGCGGAAGAAAGCTATTTTCCCCTCGGCCTTTGCTTCTTTCATTTGGGGCATCTGGGCATTCCTAGTTGCAAGTGAGGCAGCACATAGGTCATCATTTAAGTAGATATTTGTTCCTTTAAGTTTCTTCGCATTCCTCATCGCTGCTTCTCGATCTCTGTAGCGAGAGAAGCGAGCAACGATAGTCCGTGGTCTGGAATCCCGGCGCTGTCCCACCCTATGGGCTCTCTCCAGCTCCAGGCCAGGCAGCTGCAACTTGTCCTCCAAAATGTATAACACCTTCGCCGCTGTCTGTTCCCAAGACTCGCCGGCACTCTGCTCCTCTACGCCCGAGATGCGTATGTTGTGTCGTCTGCTGTAATCATCCAAGTAGTTACAGCGTACTTCACGATCTTTTATCTCAGATTTTGTTGAGTTTATGTCAGTTGCTTGTTGGTCCATCTTTCCGTTACTAGCTTTGCTTTTCTTTTTCGTATTCCTTGATGACAGACTTTAGATCATCTATTTCCCGCTGGCTGAATTCAAGACTGGTAGTAAGATCAGCAGCAGTAGTTTCCAGCTTCATTATTCTCTCATTCATCCGCTTTACCACTACTTCCAAGGCACTCTGATAAGCTCTTTCTTGGGATTCTAATAGTGTTTTGATCATTGCCAGATCCATAATGAACAGAGATAAGCGTTAAAGTGTATTTTAGTGGTTTGAATTAGCGGGGTCGTGACGTCAGGGTGCTAGTGCGCATGCGCAGAACTGAGCCAGCCGGTCAAGAGGGAGTAAGGCTCAGATTTTCACCAACTTTACGGCTAAGTCCAAGACCCAACTAACCCAGAAACTCTCCCAACTTGACGGCTGAGTCGTTATACTACTTGCGTAGAAGTTCCAGCATCAGTTGAGGCTCTGTGGTCTTGTAATTCTTGGTGTATAGCGGAGCACCTCAATCCTAGTGTTGACATGCGCGCGCGCCCTCTAGTAGTAGTAGTAGTAGTAGTAGTAGTAGTAGTAGTAACAGTACTATATCATTAGCATTAAATAGCTACACATGAGAAGGAATACAGGAAAATACATATGTTAATTTCAATAAATATTCTCTCCTCTCCTTTCTCACTGAACAACAAGAAAGTCTACGGTAAGAGCGCGCCGCGTTTCACTAACTCTACGGCAGAAATCCCGACTTGTCAGAGCTGTTTTCATGATTTCAGCGACACTTATGATGCATGTGTTACCTTCAAGGATGTCTGGGATCTACAAGGATGTATTAAGAATTTATATCAGCGAATAATTGGTTTAAAGGGTTTTTAAGGTTTTCTATCAATGTTTTAAGGATATTTAAGGGTTTTTCTTCATGATTTCAAATGAGGTAGATTGTGAAGTTAACGTTACTTATAAGGATGTTCGTGGGTTTACAAATGTAATTGGAAGGCTTGCAATGGTTTTATGGTTTTCACGAGTGCTTGTGACTTTTCAAGGATGCTTTTAAGTTTACGACACACACACACACACACACACACACACACACACACACACACACACACACACACACACACACACACACACACAGAGAGAGAGAGAGAGAGAGAGAGAGAGAGAGAGAGAGAGAGAGAGAGAGAGAGAGAGAGAGAGAGAGAGAGAGAGAGAGAGAGAGAGAGAGAGAGAGAGAGAGAGAGAGAGAGAGAGAGAGAGAGAGATTATTTCATTTAATTTATTAGGTATCAGGCGTCAAACTTTAATATGGACAAATAACAAACATATGAAACGTATCCAGTATTAAGGGTAGACATGTAATGTAACAATTAAGACAAGTGCATTAATTCCTCTTCCATTCCAGGGCTGCCCCCACTCTCCCCCTTCCCTTCTTCTAGTGTCCCTCTTTCAGCGTTGTGTCTTCTATTTCAATAATTAGACAAACTGGTAACATACTGATGAAAAATATTAAATAAGTAAAAAGAATCATGATGAATGGGTCTATAATAACATGAAAAAATAATAAGAGTAAGGTTACATACATTTTTTTTTAA
>NC_059297.1:6011670-6071670 GCF_017591435.1 Portunus trituberculatus | reverse complement strand
AACCATTCCGATCAGGTGCGGGTGTAATGCTTTGTTGATTTTGTCCAGCTGCCCCCCGTCATATGGGAAACACATGTACTTTGTAGTGCAATTTTGCAATCTACTAGTATTAAGAAAGGCTACAACTTTCAACATGACACAACTTTTTTTTCCCAAGGTCACAGGTTGCCTACCTTTGCACACACGGTGTCTTTTCGCACATTAATTAAGTGACATAATGTAGACTATTGCCATTGATCAGACATGAAAAAAGAATTCCAATACGGTCCCCTTTTATACTGTATTGTAGCTTGAATCTCTTCAGACAGGTATCCCTATCAAAGCGAACAAAAACGTCAAAACAATGCTATTCTTATGTCCGATTTTCAAAGTTGTACAGTATTATTTACGTTTGTTTTTGTGGTACAATAACAATGAACACTAATGAGAAACATTAAGAAGTTATAGAAAGAAAACCAAGAAATTATGTGAGGAAATACTTTTTTTTTTTTTTTGACAGGACAATTAGCCAGTGGAATGCACTGACTAATGAAGTGGTGTCTCCAAGGAATATTCATAGCTTGAAAGATAAATATGATGAGTTAATTTTGAAAGACGGGATATTATGAATTTCACTCAATCCTGCGATAATGAGATTAGATAAGTGTTCGCGCGCGCACACACACGCGCGCGCGCACACACACACACACACACACACACACACACACACACACACACGAAAGCTTGCGTGTGGTGTAAAGTACCGGCTGGTACTAGTGTACAACAATATAGTACTGTAAGACGCCATTCCTCTTTAAGAGGACGTATAACATTAATGTGAAGACTAATATCTTTACATTAAAGGAATTTCTTTAGCTCTCTACTTTAATAGTGATAAATTATGCAGTTTAATTATAGAGACTAGACAAGAAAAAATTTTATTGACTTTTGTGGATAAGGCGACGAGGGCTGACCGTGCCAAGAATGGGGAGAAAGATGAAGGAAGTAGATGAAGGAAGCGGTGAGTGACTCTTTCCTTTTCGCATTATACGTATGAGATTATGCTGAGTGGGTGTTGAGCGGCCCGCGTCATGTATGTACATACCTACAATAATCTAAAGCCAAATTTTTCCTCAGTTGATAATGTTTTCTTGAAAGATAGTAGGTGGAAGGAATCAATGTTTGCTACTAGTATGTGATAAATGGAGGGAGGTGATTCAAGTGTTTCATATAGTGAAGGAATCCCAAATCCTGCGATAACAGAAGCAGATGAGGATGGGATATTGGTTGTGGTGGCGGTTATGTAGTAGCATTATAGGAGGAAGAATGCCTCAGTGTAGTAGAGGTGTGGCTCCATCAGAACCACAGAAGGAAACAGATGATACCTAAGATATAATGGATATTAGATATATTCTTGTTTGTCTGTCCAGCTAACTTTGCCACGAAGGAAATTAAAAACAACTAAAAAATTGAAAGCGGACTTGTGTAGTTAGTATTCAGATATTGGTCATAGTTAGCATGTTTTAAATTAAGAATCTTTATATATATATATATATATATATATATATATATATATATATATATATATATATATATATATATATATATATATATATATACAATTTCACTGGCAATATGTGTGTGTGTGTGTGTGTGTGTGTGTGTGTGTGTGTGTGTGTGTGTGTGTGTGTGTGTGTGTGTGTGTGTGTGTGTGTGTGTGTGTAGTGCCGGAAACAATAATAATATGAAATTATTAATTATTCTTGATCTCTCCCTCACCTCTAATCCTTCAGCTTATGCTGTCACCCTATCTTCTCCGTTGGGTTTCCCCTATAACAATCTCATTTCTGTGTCTTATCTTATTTCTCCAATCTCTCCCAAGGATTCCCCTAAGCGGAGATGCCTCTGAGGTTTTTCCTTTATATTTCTGCCCGGAATCATGCCAAGTTTGTTCTTCAACTTGCCAAACCCTCCTTAATAAACAGAAAACGTCACAATCTTTGAAACTCATCGTGATGGCACAACTCCCATCTCATCTGTTTCTAAAGCTGAACTCTTTTCTCAAACCTTTACTAACAACTCCACCTTGGATGATTCTGGGCTTGTCTCTCCCTCTCTTCTCACTCTGACTATTTCATGTCTTCAATCAAAATTCTTCGTAATGATGTTTTCCATGCCCTCGCCGGCCTAAACCCTCGAAAGGATCATAGACCTGATGGGGTCCCTCCTACTGTTCTCAAAAACTGAGCTTCCGTGCTTGCACCTTGCCTGGCCAAACTCTTTTAACTATGTCTGTGGACTTCTATCTTTCCTTCTTGCTGGAAGTTTGCCTACATTCAGCCTGGTCCTAAAAAGGGTGACCGTTCTAATCCCTCAAACTACCGTCCTATAGCTTTAATCTCTTGTTTGTCTAAAGTTTTTTAATTTATCCTCAATAGGAGGATTCTCAAACATCTGTCACTTCACAATCTTCTGTCTGATCGCCAGTATGGCTTCCGTCAAGGTTGCTCTACTGGTGATCTTCTAGCGTTCCTTAATGAGTCTTGGTCATCCTCTTTTATAGATTTTGGTGAAACTTGCTATCACGTTAGACATATCAAATGCTTTTGATAAAGTCTGGCACAAAGCTTTGATTTCCAAACCGGCCTCCTATGGTTTCTATCCTTCTCTCTGTAACTTTATCTCAAGTTCCCTCTCCTACCAGTCAAATCATTTTTAATTACGCCCGCACCAGTCATATTGAGACAACTGACAATACTTTGGGGAGGATGAGATTACGGGATCATCCAAGGGATCACCCAAGGAGTTAGACTGTGAGAAGCTGAGAAAACTTTTATAATAGTTTTGTTCGCACAGTCCGACTCCACTCTCCGCCCCAAGCAGGTTAGTCGTGTAGTCGCTCCTGAAATTTTAACGTAACTTTCATATAAAAGATAGTGCTTATATATATATATATATATATATATATATATATATATATATATATATATATATATATATATATATATATATATTCCGACTCCACTCTCCGCCCCGAGCAGCGGCGGCTACCCTCTCTCCGTGCTCGATAATCCAAGGGTGTGTGTGTGTGTGTGTGTGTGTGTGTATTTTTGATAGGATATTTTCTGAAAATAGGAAATTATGTGAAGATATTTTCTTGGCGGCGATGTTGGGTAAAGTGAAGGAGGGGAACTGTCACCAACCACTGTACGTCCTCCTCCCCACCAAATGGTGTAACGAGGCCCCCAAAGACAAGGCTAAATGAGTTTGCTTGAGGAAATGTCACCACTTGGTACATAGTTCCGATAAATCAGTGTTCTTAGATCCATAGAACAAATTAAGTGAGTTTTTCTTGAGAAAACAAGAATTGTGGCGCGTGTCGACGCCAGAGCCGCGCAGATGAAAGGTTAAAAGTACATTAACTTTGTGTGAAGTAATGGACTATACTATGTAATTATTTTCTCTTGTATTTTACTTTGTTGTGAGTGCGTATCCTTTTTCGGTGAGCCTGGACTCTAAGGGAAAACGAACGTGATTGTGGGGAGAAAGTTCTCTTAATATTATTCAGTGTTTATCTATTTATTTATTTTTCTAATTGAATTTATTTGAATGTATAGTGAGTTAGTCTTGATGTAATAACAATTCAAAATTATAACCAGTGCTTAACCAGGGTTCAGCAACTCTAGCCTGCCGAATGCGTGAAGCCTGAAGCCATGAAACGAGGTGAAGCCTGAGGTTACGCAAGTGGGAGGTATTTTCCGCTGTCTGCTGATCAAAACACAAATTACTCATCCAGAATTGTGGGAGTGAAGTGACAGGTTGCATGAGGAAACACCAAAAGTTTGTGTAGTTCTTACTTAGGGTAGGCATTAAGCAAGGGGACAGGAAGTGGTCCGAGTGGGTAGTAGTGGATTTGTACGTACGTACTGTACGTAGTTCTTGCTCCTTTTCACGTATTGGTACTTACTGGCTGCTATGTGTTTGTTACAGTGCAGTTTATTACATTCGTTTCAAGTTCCACTGAGTAGTAGGGGTAATATTTTAACAAGTGAGATTTGAGGTGTGACTATGACAGTTGAAGGTCAAGTCAACTGTTCGATCGTCATGAACTCATGATGGCAGACAGCGCTCTATTATAAACGCCTGTATGAAACGTCGCTGTTGTTGACTCGCCCATCACTTAGGTCTGCTGAATCTGTAATTAACTCTTAGGTCCAACCTTAGTATAGCAGGGTAGGGCAACAAAAGACTAATTTGCTAATTATTTTGAGTTAATTCCATCACATCAGGTCTCTCTCTCTCTCTCTCTCTCTCCATACAATGAGACACAACAGCAGGGCTTAGTGGTGGAATTCTTGCAACTTTAAACTTTAAATGAGTCACTTGCCACAATTGACTGTAATTAAACTTCAGTGGGCACTGTATAATGTCCACTGAGAGTCTCTCTTGTTTCGCTATACACTACGTCCTCTGTAGCGTGCTAAATTAACAGATGAAGTAAGGTTTCAAGCCAGGCAATTTGTTGCTATACATATATGAAAAAAAAAAAACATTAGAAATAACCAAGTTACATAGAGAATAGTAGAATGTTGCAAAGACAAATGTAACATGTATTCTCAGTGAATGTTTCATAAAGATATGAAAACCCACAAACATATATACACAAAATATGGACAATCATAGAAACATAGATGCAACACTTACCTGTCAAACAATAAGTGACATTCAAGGCATGAGTGGTTTCTGGTTGGCCTTGACTCTTGATATGATGTGAATATACTAATTTTGTGTGTATTCCCCAGGTTCTACAGGCTGTGTTTGGTAAGACTTCCATCACCACTCATTCTACCTGAGCACTGCTGTGGCCACCCACAACTGAGAAGTGGTGTTTGGTCACTGTTACTTGAGACATACTTTGTCTGTTCACCTGAGCTGTGACATTTGGGCATATTGATTAAGGACCACCTGACAGGCATACCAGTGTCTACCATCTTCTTTACTGGGATAAGGTAATATTCCATTCTTATAAGTTACACATATGTCTTGCATTTCCACCCTTGAACATAAGGAAACATTTCCTCTTGTAATTTACTTTAATTTATATCAGTAGAGAGTAGTGCATTGTGTCTTGCAGAAAAAAAAATAGATATAAAATAACTAATCAATTAATATATTCAGTTATTTATTTATCATAATTAATGAATAAATTAATAAGATAAAGCAAATAGATAAAATGTTGAAAGTAAAATAAGATAAATTAAAGTGAATAGAAATGAATAGGTACATGAATAGAGAAATCTGCACTACTACCACCACCACCATCACCAGCATCAGAGGGAAGAGAGCAGTGATGGTGGTGGTGTTGATCTTCCACACACAATCACAAGATTTTCATTTAGATAACTGAAATTGAGTATATGTAATGGTCACACTAGTATATGCAGTCTAGAATCCCTCTCTTACTGAATAAAATAAAATGTCACTGAGGCTAGATGATGAGATGGAAGAATTTGATATGTGAAATGGCATCTTATGTTGGTTTATTTAATTAAAGCATGGGATCTAAGTAAGGCACATTTGTTGGCCCTGAACCCTGAATGTTGTTTCATGTGTTAAGAGAAGTAATGGTCTTGAAGTTAGAGATGATGAAATTTTTGAAAAGTTTCTAACAAATAGGCTGAAATGTTAATGACTGATTGTAAAGCATTTATGTAAATATATCTGTGTTTTGGTGATGACTGGTGCTTCATTAGACACTTACAAGCTCTAATAACCCAAAAATGCTTTATTCAGTATAGTTTATGTAGAAATACACTTTTTTCTGAATAAACTTTGGAGACTTTTTTCTAGGAGGGCACAAAGAATATTGGTGGGAATGTGCTGACTTTCTTTTACCAAACCTCAGAAAATACAGAGGATAGTAAAGTTGAAGGCTAGGTCACCAGGATGGTCAGTGAAGGGAGAGGAAAACCAAAGCTGGTAATGAACATTGAAATCTCCAAAGATGGAGATCTTCATGAAAGTATAGAGAGACAGAATGTGCTCCACTTTAGAAGTTAAACAGTCAAAAAATTTCTTACAGTCAGAGGAGCCAGGGGAAAGATAGACAGCACTGCTAAATTTAGTTAGAGAATGACTATTAAGTCGAAGCCAGTTGATGGAAAACTCGAAAGATTCAAGAACGTGGACATGAAAGCAAGACAAGTTGTTGTGTACATTGATGAAACATCCAGCTCTGGAATGAAAATGATAGAGGAGAGAACAGAAAAGGGGCTACTGTCAGTTGCCTCAGACAGCTGTGCTTTACTGAGGAAAAGAAGATGAGGTTTAGTAGAGGAGAGGTAGTGTTCTATAGATTGAAAATTACATCTAAGACTGCAAATGGTGCAAAAGTTGATGATGAAAAAGTTGAGGGAGGTGTCAAGACATTTTGGATCAATACCAAGAAAGCAGTCTGACCTGGGAAAATTTATGGTCCCTCCCCAGAAGGGGATTCCAAGGCTGGATTTGGAATTGCCATTTTCTTTTCTTTCTAAGTGAATTAAGAGTATGTGTGTGTGTGGTAAGTGCATGTACTTTTGTGTGAAGGAGGAGAGTTGTCTTTAGAGGGTAGGCTGTGACTGCCTCCCTTGCATTTTGAGACACAAGGGAAATGTTCAATGAGATCACAATTAGCCTTGATAGAAAGTTCACAGCACCCCCTGAACTGATCCAGACCAGAACTGGTCAGTCCAGATGGGTCCAGAACAGAACTAGTGCCATTAGACCTTGCTAGGTGCAAATTATTGTTTTGGCAAGTGTCTACTACCTCCTCCTGATTGGCATGATTAGAGATAACCTCTTAAAGTTTTAGCAAAATTTTATAATGAATGTGAATTGGTTGGCCATGCACATGGAAGATCAATTCAATATCAATCCCAGTAGCAACAAATTTTAATGGTATATTTATCTACACCAGTGTGCCGTGAGTGACAACATGGGGACAGCAGTGAGGTTTCTGGTGCTGTTGATACTGATCTGCATTGGTGAGTACTGGGGTGTCACCAGATATTCTTGAGTTACTTTTGTTACTGTGATTTTTTTCAAAAAAATTTATATTTTGTTATCTTGTCATTATTGTAAATCAGTGTTTATTTTTTCATAGATTCACTATACATATTAGATGAAATACATTGCTTGTTAAAAACATTTGGTGATTTGGTATCCTAGTTAAAACACCAAGATATATTGGTTAATTTTATATACTATACTTTTGTGGAAAGCAAGTTACAACACCTGCATGACAGTGAATATGCTACCTCTTGGAAATAACCAATGTGTTAAATATTCATGGCTGGTTCTCTTTGGTGCATGGATGTCTGTTTGAATTTGGAATATTTATATAGAAAGATATATAATAGCAACTTGTGGAGGTCAACTTGAAAGTGTACAGGTGAAAAATATATCTCCTTGTCACTTACCTGCCAAATTTATACTAAAACCAGTGAGTGACATGTGAGTGTACCCAAGACCATCGTCTGTCTTGAGTTGCCAAATCAGATATCATCAATGTTTCACTTTCTAATACAACTGGAGGGAAGTACTATAGTTGAATGGCATGTAGACACCAACACTGACTGAGGATTTTGTATGTCGGGTGTCTAGACATATATGAAAAGTATGTCTATAACACACACCTTGTGGGATACTAATTTTGTATATGTACACATGTATTCAAAAATAACATTAAATAAATGAAAGGTACTATAGTAATGAATGCTTATGTGATATTTCGTGCAACAGATATGCAAACTTATGCCAAAATGATATTCACTTAATGCATGATCTTGTTGTGAGTGTCTGTGTTTACCTAGATACTTTAATATCCAGGACTTGAACCATTCTAATCTGGTTCTGTCTTTGTATGTTATATATATCTATCCAGTCTTTTCTTCAGGTGATGTCCTCTGTCTTTATCATCTCTTCTTGTCCATTTGTGTTCAGATGTCTTTCTTGTGCTTCTTCAAATATGTAGCCTCGCTTGGCCCCAGACAGTATTTTTGTGCTTAATTCACTCATTATTCTATTTTTCTACATTTGATGCCCATTTCTAAGAAATGCCATCCAAAGAGATGGGTACAGTAGGTTTCTACAGGGTAACAGCTGAACACTTCACAAAAATGGCAACTGGAAACATATCGGGACAATGTAACCACAGCAAGTCCAGATAACAGAGATTTTTGCTTTTGTAACATTAACTACAACCAAGTGCTTAATGGCAGGTTGATCTGATACACTTCAGTGCTCAGAACCAAAGCCACCAGTTTTCTTACTACAGCTGCACACATCCAGGCCCACCATAAGTAGGATGCTGTGTCCAGAAGTACCCAGATAACTTAGCGATTCATGTGAAGTGGGAATATTATGGGGACATTGTACCTACATATCCCCAAGAGTCCAGACAAGACTTCTCTACCATTCAGTCCAGTCAGTTTCAGCATCAGTTGATGGTTGGGAGTATTGCCTTTACAATGGCACTCCAAGTTATATCCACAATCCTATTAGTATCCACAACTGGACTTGTTCACAGGTGAGCTGAGCTTGGCGCCAGTCACCACTCATCCACAGAAACCCAGCTGTAGACAAAGTGATACTGCATCTGTGTATCCCCATCACCAGAAGGAGAACTGGAGAAATGGACAAAGATGAGCAGATCCTCAGCTCCACACCATCCTTTGGTAGGATTTAGAAACAAGAAGAATACAAAAGACAGCATATGTTATGGTTGAGGACACCAACCTTCACTTCTGGAAGAGACCAGCTATCTCTTTAATTATTTTATTCATTAATGTATGTATAAATTGCAATTAAATCTTTTGGCTTTTCTTCTTCAAGTGTTCTAACCAATTTCTGTGGTATTCTTCTTGCTTTCCTCCACTATGTACTATGTATTTCATGTTCTCATTTCCTTTCTTTTTCTTTGTGAGTGTTGGAGGGGAGGGAGGATCTATTCAAATATATTTCTCTCTCTCTCTCTCTCTCTCTCTCTCTCTCTCTCTCTCTCTCTCTCTCTCTCTCTCTCTCTCTCTCTCTCTCTCTCTCTCTCTCTCTCTCTCTCTCTCTCTCTCTCTCTCTCTCTCTCTCTCTCTCTGCATGTACTATATACAGGACATTTTGTAAGTTAAGGTACATACTTCTAGATTTGACAGTTGGAATAATTTGGAGTAAAAAAATTTCTTTATACATTTGCTGTCTTGCTTTATTTTGCAAGAAACTAACATGTAAGTTGTGTGATAGGAGAACCACTCATCCTGATCTTTTCATGTCCTCTTGTCCTTCCTTCTTCTTCTGTCAACAGCACCAGGTCTTCTTTGTCTATCTTTTCGATATCATTTACTATCTTATACATTGTTATTAGCTCCCCACGTTCTCTTCTATCTTGTAAGGTTGGCAGTCCCATTTCCTTCAGTCGTTTTTCATATGTGAGATCCTTTAATTCCGGCACCATCTTTGTAGCAATCTTCTGTATCCTTTCCAATTTTCTTATATCCTTTTTAGAGCTCGTAGACCATACCACTGCTGCATATTCCAGCCTTGGACGTATCATGCTTGTGATGATTTTTTTTCATCATATCTTTATCCATGTAATGAAATGCCACTCTTATATTAGTCAACATCCTATATGATAGTCCAAATATTTTGTTTATGTATTTTTCAGGGCTCAGATTTTCTTGTATGATCACTCCCAGATCTTTTTCCTCTTTAGTCTTCATTATTTGTTCTTCTCCCATTAAATAGTTCCATACCGGTCTTCTCTTACTCTTTCCTAGTTCCATTATGTGACATTTCTTGGCATTAAACTCCAATTTCCACTTCCTGCTCCACTCATAGATCTTGTTTATATCTTCCTGCAACAGCAGACAGTCTTCTCTGGTTTTGATAACTCTTAGCAGCTTTGCATCATCAGCGAATAGATTTATATAACTGTGTGTGTATTTACCTAGTTGTATTTACCTAGTTGTAGTTTTACAGGGCCTGGGCTTTATGCTCGTGTGGCCCCATCTCCATATCTACACTTATTCAATTTTTTTTTAAAACTATGCACACTCGTTGCTGTCACCACTTCTTCACTCAGACTGTTCCACGTCTCAACACATCTTTGCAGGAAACTGTATTTTTTTTATATCTCTTAGACATCTTCCTTTCCTCAGCTTTTTACTATGCGATTTTGTGCTTCGACTGTCATATTTTTCTCTCAGAAGCAGTTTGTGTGTTTCACTGTTTGATCTGCTGCAGTCTCTGACGAGACAGCCAGACATTACCCTATGGAACGAGCTCAGAGCTCATTATTTCCGATCTTCGGATATATATATATATATATATATATATATATATATATATATATATTATATTAGCATGTATATCTTTCCATTATGAGTATAATTGTTGTAAACCTTTTTTTCCACTCTGTGCAGGTGAGGCACGCCAGTGTTACAACTGTACTGGTGACTGTGTCAGGTATTCGGAGTGTAAGGGTTCATGCTACACTTCTGTACGTGAGCTAGGTGAGTCTGTGACTGTACTTGTAATGAACCTTGTAGTTATCACTCATTGCTTGTTTTATAACTATTACTATTATTGTTATTCTTTTTATTATTATTCTTTTTTTATTATTATTATTATTATTATTATTATTATTATTATTATTATTATTATTATTATTATTACTACTACTACTATTATTATCATTATTACTATTGTATTGACTTATTTTTTATTTCTTTGTAATTAATTTATCTTTTCTTTTTCTTTTATCATTAATATTTTTCTATTATGATATATTTTTCCCTATCACAGTAAACCCTCCATATGATAAACTGTTTTAAAGAAAGGCCAATCCATTAGACACTCTCCAGTACCCAATACAGTGAGATCTAGCAAACTTACAGTCTGCAGTGCTACAGTCACACACTGGGACAGTGTTTGCTTATGGGACCAAGGGAACTTCATGGTTTCAAAGTTTGGCCAAGGTCTGAGGGTTGGGAGGGCATCTGCTCAAGGTAACCACTCTCAAATGCCAAATCCATCTTTCATTAGGAGTCATCATCCTAACCCTGATTGACTAAGGAAACCAGAGGTAAAAGGAAAGATAAATTGAAAAAAAAAAAAAACAATGAATGAACAAATACTATAGATAAATAAGTGTAAAAACACAACTCAAATTGTTTTATATCCAGAAACTGGCCAACCTTTTTCTACCACCTTTATGCTGCATTTCAGGAAATAAAAGAAATGCTTCATGCAGTAGTTGTTTAGGAAGTTCTTGATTCATTATTTAAATTTTCTAGAATTAAGAGTTTGTTAAATGCCAAGTTTGCTTGATTGGCTTCAAGTGTCCTTTATATCAGTCATCCACCATATTGCTTACATATGACATGTATCAGAGTTTACTGTATTGTTATTATTTTTATTATTATTATTA
The DNA here is from genome assembly GCF_017591435.1 of Portunus trituberculatus. Taxonomy (NCBI): domain Eukaryota; kingdom Metazoa; phylum Arthropoda; class Malacostraca; order Decapoda; family Portunidae; genus Portunus; species Portunus trituberculatus. The sequence continues at coordinate 6,060,230 of NC_059297.1, read as the reverse complement.
TTATTATTATTAGTAGTAGTAGTAGTAGTAGTAGTAGTATCATTATTATTATTCATTTATTTATTTTTTATTATTATCATCATTATTATTATCATTACCTTATCATCATTGTTACTATTATTATCATTTATTGTTGCTGTTGTTGTTGTTGTTGTTGTTGTTGTTGTTGTTGTTGTTAACATTGTTGTCCCCAAATCAGTGGGAAACTTTTTATATGTGTGACTAGTTTAAATTGTTGTTTCTGTGATTTACTTTACACAGCTTAGCGTTTCCTAACCCTTTAGAACCACTTCTAGGCTTTACAAGTATCTGCTTCCCATTCTGCCAACTGTCCATGCAGCTGCTGCTGTTTGTATAAAGGATCCTACTAAATATTGTTATCAGATATTATTTCAGAGCATAGACAATTAGATGTGTTTATCTTGGAAGAGTTTAATTCATGGAAGTGTAAGAAGTAAAAAATTTCTGTTAAAAAATTATTTAAGTTCATTGACTGAAATATACTGAATAAGGCTGGTACAATATCCAACACTCTAGTACCTAATTCTTCAGCCTTTTCTCTTAAGCTTTCCTCTCCTTTGGGCACTTCCACCTATAATCTTATTTTTGTATCCTGTCCTGTCATTCCTATGCAGCCTTTGGACACACGGAAGCAAAGGTCCCTCGGGCAATGTGCCTCTGCTGAGTGGAAGGATCTCAAGCTGTATTACTTTGATTTCTTGTTGAATGACATCTGCTTCTGTGTCTGAGATCCATTATTCTGCATTCATCACATAACTTAGGTGATTGTCTCTGGCATGGAGGAATCACATTGCACACCTCTCTAAAACCAAAATGAGAAGGACCTGGTTCACCCTTGCTTGCTCAAACCCTCAGAGATAGAGAAATGATTCATAAAAGAACAGTCATCTACTTTGCAGTATTTAAAGAATTGCTATCAACTTAGTTTTTTGTCTTGCTGCTAATATGGATTCTATGAGTCTACAAATGGTCTTTATTTTTATTAAACTTAATTATTCTCTTTAAAGTATTCAGTAAGGCTTTAGCTGATGGTCTAGGCACTTTAAAAATACTACTTGTTTTGCATGAACCTGAAGATTAGTCTTTCTCCTGATCTATATCTTTATTGCATTTTTTCTAGCTGATACATCTGCTACAGTAGTAAAGGTTTGATCATCTACAGAGAATATTTTACTCCTGTGGTCATCCTTCATTAATTGGAAAAGCACTATGTATCCTTTCAATAAAAGATTTTACACTACATATATTAACAAAGGATGACCATAGTGGTAAAAGAGAGAAATCCATTAGTCAAAGGCTTGTCATATCATCAACTCTCTTCCTTTGCCTGAATGCCTTCATTCTATCACAATCTGCTGCAGTGCTTCTTGTCTTGCTGTCTTGTATTGATGCTTTTCTGAAATTACTGAAAACATGCGCCAATCTCTTCTCTTCTGCATAAAGCTTTCCACTTTTTTCATTCCTATTTTGCTCATCTTGTTGTTAGGTATATGAATTAACCAGCATATTTTCTTTTCTTCAGTTTCTTTGCAAGTAAACAAAAATAGTGACATATTTTGTTGACTTAAGTCTGCTTCAAGAAAGGGAATATTGAAACACTTCAAACCTTCATGAACTAAATTCATTATTTCCCTTTAATTTTCAAGTAAAGAGATAAGTCACTGTGGGAAGGTGATCAAAGTAAAAATGAAAAGGAACACTCATCATTAATACTCGAGAGCATTATTATCGTTGGACTATATTATGAAAGTGACGGAGTCTGGGAAAGTGAAATAAAATACCTTTAGGTCCATATGTAAATCCAGTGAGAGAGAAACAATACCTTCACATTGAGGTACACTGCTACCTTGTGATTTAAACTTAATTGATTGATTTGGCCTGTTCAAATTGGCAATGTTCAACTTGAGAAGCAAATTTTTCCCATTCAAATTAATGTAAAAAAGAATTCATCCATTCCAGATTCCAATATTCTCCCCCCCGGCCTCACACCTTATTTTATTTCAGATTAATTTATTTTCTTTATGAATAGTACTTATATTGTACTCTAAACATAAAATTGATGAAAATATCCAAAATCATAGAAAAAATACAGTGAAAGCAAACATTATCGAAGTACCATATTTTTGGCAAATAAGACAGCACTTGAATCACCCGAAAAAAAAAATAAATAAAAAAATAAAAAAAAAGGACTAATAAAAGTGGGTCCTCCCATATGTGAGATACAAAAACAATTACCTCAAAACTTTATGCAAAATACCATTGAAAATAAGCACCAAAATCAAAATGGTGAATCATCAAAAGTTCCTGCTCTCCTCAGTTCTGAAAATAATTGTTGTAGTTAACAATTTTTATGTTGCATTACAATCCACTTCCCCCTCCTCTGTCTCTCTACAAAAGTAAGAACAGTGCAGAGAATTGATAAAGAATGGAAATGGAATTATACAAGAGTGAGAAAGGATGAAGCTAAAATGACATAGAATGAATGAGGGTGAGAGAGAGTATGAGGTACCACTCCCCTATCCATTCTCTCTGAAAGATAAGAGGGTAAGGACAGTGAGACAGAAGGAGGTTTCAGACCAGACAAAAAAGTAATGAAGACAAAAGAAATAATGGGAGGAAGGGGCATAAGGAAAAGGAGAGAGAGAGAGAGAGAGAGAGAGAGAGAGAGAGAGAGAGAGAGAGAGAGAGAGAGAGAGAGAAGGAGGGAGGATGGGTGGGATAGATAGAGGATGAGAGGAAATGGGGAAGAATATGGGAGAGGGGCAGGGATAGGAAAGGGAAGGAAGTGGGAAGGGAAGAAGGAAGTGGGGAAGGATGAACACTAGAGGTACTTATGAAGTGGTGTTGCTTGAATGGGTGTATTGGATGACAAATTTTGTTCTCCAATAATTTTTGAATTATAAGTTGTCAATTGAAAGATGTTCAAATCATGAAGTATGACTGTATTCTGGAAAAGAAGTGTGAAGGTCAATTACATTTCCTGTATTATGATACCATTTTCACAAAGATCTGGAACTGAAGCTTAAAGAGAAGCCTCTCAAATATGTTATGGTGAAAAGGATAAAATCAGCACACACATTACTGACAGATGAAAAGAGTGACTGGTTACTGGTTGTGATGTTCTCTGACAAGATAATAACATATAGTACAGCAGAAATACAACTCAACCAATGCTAATTCAAAGACATATACAATATAAGAAAAGCAGCTTTGAATGAGGAGAATTGTATACAATATTTTTGATATGTTAAGGAAATTGTTAGATTCATAGAACCATAAGATAAGACCATGAGGGAAGCTGCTAGAAGCCAATAAGTGTGCACATGGTATGCTCTTGTAAAACATACGTACATCCCTGTATCACCTGTCGTCTCTATCTATACATATTTATCTAAATCTGCTCCAGTCATTTAGCACTATACTATAACCTGTTTCTTACTATCTGTATATAATTTGTTGCCACCAACAATAAAAAAGATTCAACAATAAAGAAAGTTTTGGGGCAAAACATGTTACATATTGTTGGAGCTTTCCTAATGAACACCTGAACATAATAACATGGATAAATCAATAAATAAATGGTAAAATTCTAGTACTTAAGATTGGCTTTCTTTTTTTTCAGGTGGTGATGAGGTTCGCAGCTGCATTGAGGATACTGAGGAGACCCATTGCATTCCAGAAGAAAATAATGGAGTGTTGTACAAGACATGCTACTGCAACACTGAGCTATGCAACCCTGCCTCTACTCCAGTCCATCTAGACATTTCACTGTTTCTTGTCATATGTGTTCCACTTCTCCTAAGGATGAGGTAAAAGCTGTCTATATTCTGCAGAGGTGAGGAAGAACTTGACTGATATGTTGATGGATGAAAACAATGGGCAAAAATGCATAGAAATTATGTTTTATGATTTAATAACAGCTGTATGAATATTTTGATGATAGTGGTAACTTTAATAACTGCATTGATATCAATACAGTATATAATATGTATACAAAGTGTGATAAAAAAGTTTTGATGATTTTAGTGACACTGTACTCTGTTTAATTGAGCTGCAGATGGGTATTTCAGTTGTCCCATCCACTCACTTGTTGAAATATTTCCATCGCAGCAGCTTTCTTTTACTGATGCATTTCTGGACTTTCATTACTTGGGATTGATGTCTTCAGTGTTACTATTATATTGTTTGATCACAAACTCCAGTTTAGGTAATACGTATCTTAAAATTACAGAGGGCAAAGTCAGGTGAATAAAGTAGATGTATAACTAATTCAAGCATTTTTTAGGCAAGAAATTACAGGAGAATGTTTTCTGTATGGCAGGCATGTTGTCGTGGTGAAGCACACCACTCATACAGTTGTAAGGGAAGGAAAAATTCAGTCCTGAAGAATTGGCTGTGGATGCTGCAAATCAGATGGCAGAAAAAGACAGGCAGTCTAGAGTAGAATAGTTATATATATATATATATATATATATATATATATATATATATATATATATATATATATATATATATATATATATATATATATATATATATATATATATATATATATATATATATATATATATATATATATATATATATATATATATACACACATATAAGGCTATATGGCTTTTGCACAAAAATGAAGGTGGTATGTTAGGATTAATTTGTTTTTATTTTACCAAAATGATGAAATTTATATACCATTAAAAGATTTCTTGAACAAGTTCATTATGATATAGTACAATAATGTTTACTTCATAAAATGTTTAATTTTGAATATTTTATTATGAATCAATTGATGGCTAGATTACACAAATAGGACCCATTAAGCTTGAATGTATGGAGAGATCAGTAATTGATCAGGAGTAATTTTTCCACTGATACTGTGTACGTCAGAAGACTTGGGTATGTTTTATTAATTTGTATACATATGTACGAGTACATATGAGATGCCCTGCATGAGAAGGGCTGTTCATTTTACCCAAACCAAATTGAGATTGATGGTTATAGTGTTTTATTTAGGTCTTAATTTTCTTGTAGGAATAAGTGAGAGTCTTTGGATATTGCAGGTAAGGCTGAAAATCACTCAAATGAGAAAAGCAGACATGATATGCTGCTAAGCAATTTTTGCATTAGATAGAGTGCCCTGCTAGAATAAGTAGCTCTTATAGTTAAAAATATTTCCACCTTAGAACAATGCCTTAACTAGTGCAGGGCTGTGTGATTACTAGCCAGTCAGAGCAGTCTCCCAGCTCTCATTGCATTACAGCTCTCAGCCAATGGGAGAGTTTTGGCACTCTTGGCAGACAAGCATATGATAATTTTGCTCTTTTCACGTTGTACCAGTGAAACTATAATGAGAGTTGTTGGGTGAGTGGCCTTCATGCTGCTGTATGGTCCTTTGTACTGGTTTATATTTTTATTATTTTTTTTCCACTTTATTAATATCAACATTGTTTGTTTTGATTATTTGTTCAAATTTTTTTGCTAAACATTATCACCATGTGCAAGATTAACTAACAACTCTTAAAATTTGGCAAAACTTCTGAAACCACAACATGAGCTGCAAGAACAGTGCAAAAGTTCTGCTATGAATGTCCTAAAGTCAAACACTGCTTGATATCTTCATGATCCTGAATGACTATTAGTCATTTAGAGACAAAGTTCTTTGATAAAGAATAAGAAATATTGAAGTTGGAAGTTGCTGGATATTTACAAAACTTTTGGGACATTTTCTTTGTTTAAAAATTTTGAGGAGTTTAGTGGGCCTTCTAATGTGAGACCATATATATATATATATATATATATATATATATATATATATATATATATATATATATATATATATATATATATATATATATATATATATGTGTGTGTGTATTTAAAAATTTTGAGGGGTTTAGTGGGCCTTCTAATGTGAGACCATATATATATATATATATATATATATATATATATATATATATATATATATATATATATATATATATATATATATATATATATATATATATATATATATATATATATATATATATATATATATATATATATATATATATATATATATATATATATATATATGTGTGTTTAAAATTTTGAGGGGTTTAGTGGACCTTCTAATGTGAGACTATATATATATATATATATATATATATATATATATATATATATATATATATATATATATATATATATATATATATATATATATATATATATGTATAAGGTGTCTCAAGAAGAAAGTCATATATTCTCATAAATGGAAGATCAAGTCATTCTAAGTTGGAAATATTCTATGGTCAAATGGTTTTAATGCCATTGTTTATAAGCAACCAGAATTGTACATGAAAACCAAACTAATTTTCTGAGAATGTCTGACAAGAAATGGTCTAATACTTCAGATAACTATTATATTATTATGAATAGTTATCTCAACCAGTTTCAAACCATATGTGGTTCATGACAAAAATATGGAAATTATTGAAGCACTTATTCTGTGTGTATATTTTAGAACATTCACAGAATCTAAATTGTTGGACTAGTTCATATGGGTAACAGATGTTCTTCCGAGATGCAGCACCCTCACTCTGTGTCCAGCAAGGCACATGTATTGGATGATTGTCTGACATGATGACCACTAAGAAAGTCACAATTCATGCATGGCAGTCATTTTGCACATCATTCCAACATTAAAAAACATCATGTCATCAATATTCCAGTATTTCCATGGGAGATCATCATGATGGTATCCCATGTACAAGCACCATTTGCACAGTTGGACCCATAAGTAACATTTGCACCTCATCACTACATAGGAAAAGAGGCAAACTTTTGTATTGAATTCATGCTAATGCTGGACTCAACAAACAGTATTGTGAATAAACAATGTCCACTATTTGTTTTTTTTTATTTATATACTTTTTGTTATCAGTAGTGAGGAAGTGTCATCTGAGGTTTTTTTTTTTTTTTTTTTTTGGACTGTATTAAGAGGCATCTTAATATTTATCACAGGCTATCAATATATATATATATATATATATATATATATATATATATATATATATATATATATATATATATATATATATATATAATTTATCCATGGATTAGGTAATCCATGGATTGAAAGACCCTGAATTTTAATAATGCAGAAAGTAATTCATGTTTGTAAAACATGGGATTATGTATGATTTATACTTTCCTCATAGTACAATACCCAACCTCCTAGTGAAGTGTTTTACTCAAAATGGATATTCAAATAAGTCCTCTACAAGTTAAGTGATAAAGTAACACTTGTATACAGAGGTCGAGATGGGACCAGAGGTGGGTAGGTCTTCCTGGAACTAACAAATAACATCACTGACCTTCATTAATATTGTATTTTATTGTTAGTCATCTCTTAGCTGAAGTTTGTGTCACATATTGAACATTTGATAAGGCTGTACAAAAACTATTCATAAATTGGAAGAATAGTGACATATTTTGTTTTGCCTGTGGTAGCCAACAATTGCAAGGCCATGCTTTGAGGAGACACTGTGTGCTAGGCCATCACTATCTGTATAAGGTCATGCATTTTTATATTATGATATAGTATCAAAAAACCTTTTTAGGGATATACCTTTATATGTGTTTATTGTTTATTCATAATATCAGAAGTGCACAATATGTAAAAGCAGAGCTGAAATAGTGAGATAAATTAGGATATTTTTTCAGATCATTGGTATGTACCTGCAACAAAGTACCGAGACAAGCTGAGTTTCTTTAACTGGTCTCGTTTCATGTTTACTCTTGTGATTCCTGTAGCTCAGCTGCTTTCCAAACATTAGGTATCAAGACAGACTTAACTTTTAGCTTGCTTTTACATTGTGTCATTATCTACAAAGGTACATATGCCAATGCAGCCTACCAGTTGGTTTATGGTAATGCACGATGATTGCATTTGATTTCAATCTTATGTACAATGTTGATGTAATCACATTCATACCACTTTGCTCCTGTTCTGTACTGACAACAGTCTAGGAAAGCTTAAGTAAAGTGATAGATTCCACATAGGGGGCCCTGACACACTGCAAAACCCTCTGTATGGATGTCTATATTGGTAACCATCCTGCATGCATAATAGTAATTCATGTAATGTACATTAATTCCAGAATGCTTTCATTGTAGCTTAAGGAAACCCAAAATTGACATTCTGCACAAGTCCAATTTCAGTAATATCATGAGAGGGGAAACTACTTTTCTAAAAGTGTAAGGCAGTTGGTCACATTGCAAAAAAAAAAAAAAGTAAAGAAAAGAAAAGAAGTTAAATTATTAGAGGTAAAGTTTTGTTTTAAGATCTGTAGTCTTAACTAAATCACATTATTTCTGTATGTTGTTGGAATCATAGTAATATTCTGTACTCACTTTTTTGAGTATGTTGATTGAGGATTAGTAATACTCTATTGTCTGTACTCACTTTTCAATACAGTAATGAAGATAAAGTAATATTCTATGATTTGTACTTTGGAGTAACCCAATTGCAAAGACTCAGTGTTAGTTTATCAATCTCTCAATTTATTGGTTATTAATAGTTTAAGCCAATCAGTACACTACTAATCACCTTTAGGTATCAAAAGTATGAATTTGACATATGTACATCTATTATCACCCTACTGCCAGGGTAACACTAATCTCTCCTACACCCTTTGCACACTTCTACCTCACACCATTTTCCCCTTTGTGATAGCTTTGTGTTGCAGACAACGAAGCACAAGGAAGAGGTGCCAGTTGTGTTAACCCCTTCAACACTGGGACGCATTTTTACTATGAGTTTTGAGTGATTAGACAATTTTATTTACACTAGCAGAATTTTATTAAGGTCAGAAGGTTAATGATCTAGAATCTTTACTATTTTAATCCCTATATGAGTTTCTGAAGCTGTAGAATATCATCTTAATAGTAACCATAATAAAAATAAGGACGTGTCATGGTACTGAAGGGGTTAATGGAGGACAAGTTGTGAAAGTCAAAGCCAGATAGTACTTTGATAATACCACAATAATCTAAGTAAATATATAACAATTCTTGAAAGTGAAGTATTTTTGGTTTTAGATTGTAAGGGAATGAATTGCTAGTATGTCTTAGGAGGCTATCTTTTACCCACCAGGATTGAAAGATCTTGTTTGAGCAACAGTGGACACAAGTAATCAGTACCTGCCAGCATCAAAATGTTCCAAGTTTGATCAGACTCAAGCCATGACAGGTTAATGGATGATCACTCTTGACTAAGTGAATTGTTGAGAATCATAATTTTTTAATATGTATTTTACTGTCAATTTTTTTTTTCTATCGCCATCTGTAACTTTTGGATACTTATTTTTGTACAACAGTCTTTTTGAATAGTTATGTAACCTAAAAAGACAAAATTAAAATCCTGTTCTTTTTTCTGTGTGACCATGCAAACAATTTTTCACTGGTATGAATATTAACCAAGGCTGACAATAGCAGCAAAAGAGTTAAATATTCTCACTGTTGACTGTAATAATACTGTAAAAGACTTTTGAAATTAACAGAGTGCATTTTCAGCAACACAGGAATTACTGTAATAAGCAATGAAGTATCTGAGATGAAGCTTGTATTTTATGGTTCATGGTGCCTATGTCATTTGTAAAAGCTTGTATGAACTTACACATCCACTCTAGGAGTGTAAGAATGTTTTGTGCTTCATCACTTTTTGGTCCACAATCACCTTGTTGGCATGGCTATCTCCACACTTTGGTTACATCATTGTTCTAAGAGATTTATCTTGTACTATTTGAACTAAGGCTATCTCTTTAGTCTACTGTATTACTGCATGTATTTTCAGAAGTTATATTTTCCCTAAATGTTTGTGAATACTTTTATTATTGTACATTTATAAAATATTGCGTCATTTGTGTGACATTTTGTTTCCTTAACCAGTGGAAGTGACCAGCTGAAGAATCACTCAGTTAACATTACAGTGAAAATCAGCATAATATCTCTTCAGATCTCCCTAACCAGCAAAGACAAAATATCAGGGGCACCTCTGCTTTGGGGTATCTTGAGTAGGGATTGGATAAATAGGACAAAATACAGATATGAGATTGTGATTTGAGAAACCCAATGGAGAAAATAGGGTAACAGCATAAGCAGAAAGACTAGAGGGTAGGAAAAGGTCAATACTGTTGGACATAGCACTTTTAAGATGATCAGGAATGTGAGTAGGATGTTGCATCAGTTGCTCTAGGTTAGTGGTTCTTAAGCTTTTCAAACTTACAAGACCCTTTCAAACTTATTGGTAATCACCCTCCCATCCCAAGTTCTGCTGCCAGTGGGGAAGGGCTTCAGGTACAGACAGGGTTTATGGCCTGATGCCTTGGGGCCACGTCAGTGCTCCCTGGGACCTTGGACTGCAGCCCCTAGATCAATGAAATTTGCCTAGCTCTTTTCATCCTCCTCTCCTCATCCTCCCTTCTCCCTCCCTTTCCCAAGGCATGAGAGTCATACTGATCGATGGGATGTGAGACTGAGGTTGTCCGAGTTGTAAATGGCCTCAGTGAACCATGGGCACAGTACCCCTGTTCTCCTTTTGCCCTTACCCTTCATGAGGGCTCTGAGGGGTGGATCTCCTTATTTCCCTCCTCTTAACCTGGTTCACCATGGCCGATTATGAAAAATTATAACATCTCGTTTAGAGGCTCTGGGGTCTGCCCCTCATCAACCTGACCCCCCATCCTCCCTGGCACTGACCCAGACTCCCCATCATGACCAGCCCTTGACAACCACTCTGCCTGTTCAACAGGTCCCTGGGAATAAATTCTCATCCTCAATAAACATTCTCTGCCAAGAATCACAAATAACCCTGATATCTACACTATTGCTCTCCTCCTCCACCATGATATGCCTCACCTCAAGGGTACCTGGCCCTCAATGTCTTCAGCCACCATCTATCACTTCTTCTATGCTTCCCTGTACCTCTGTTCCTCTCCCAACTTCTACTGCCTCATCCTCTGCCTCTGCTCTTGTCTCATCTCCCATGCCTTCCATTTCTCCTGTTGCTGGCCACCAGTCTTGCTTAGGGCCTAACACTCAGTGTTCTTCACCCTCCTCTAATACCTGCACTTCAATCATAATCTCCTCAGTCGTCTCTTCTGCCCCGGCCCCTCCTTCTGCTACATCCCTTTTTCTGATGCTCACCCTGCTGTCCCTCTTTCTCCCCCCTGTGTCTACTGCTAGCCTCTCTTTCTCTTCTTTCTTTCCTACCACTTCCCAAACCCTCCTTCCCTCCTCTTCTGCTCCAACTTCCATCATTGCCTTGGCTCCCTATGTTCCCCTTCCATCTGGGAAGACAACGACATAGTCCCAGACAGGCTCCTCTCATAGCACATCACATCTTTCTCCCTACAATCTCTTCTTCACCCCTGAGTGTTAGGACTGCTTTTTTGTCATCTCCTCCCTCTGCTGCCTTCTCTGAGAATACCCTGCTCTTCCAACGCTGCCTCCAGGAACAGGCCAGCAACGTCCAACTGGACCCGGCCTGACCATTCTCACCTATGTGTATGTACACTCAGCAGCTGAGTCTCAGACCATGTCCAACCTGATGGCTCTATCTGGCACTCCCTTCTGTGCATTTCCCAATGCCCATCTCAATACAGGCACCATTTTCATCTCTCCCTAGGACTGCCCAATTGATGATATGACCTGGTCAGATTGTGACGCCGATCTTCATAACCTTAGCAATTATGACGCCATCAATGTCTGCTGCTACACTCTGTCTCCCTGAGGTTGCTAGACGACCCCTGCTAATGTTGCCATGACCTCCCTCACATCTACATCGAGGGTGTCCTGCATGCCATCTGACCATATGTCCCTCCACCTCACCAGTGCTGAAACTGTTGGTGCTTTGGCCTCCCCGAACATCACTGCCATTCAGTCCCTCATTGCCTATTGTGTGGCCATGGCCACATGTATGAAGACTGTCCAGCCCCTACCCAACATTGCTGCAACTTTGGAGGCCCTCACAGCACTGTCTATAGTGGCTACCCAACATACAAATCTGAGGCTCTCCTCCCAGGATTACAGGCCCAATGCATTGACTAGTTGTGTCTGCAACTCCTTGAGCACATGATTAACCTCTGTTTGATGTGATGTCCCGAATCTGCCTGCAGTACAGCAGAGCCTCTCACCAGCTTCCACACATGTATTGCTTCCACTTTTGCTCGACAAGAATCTGTCCTTTCCATTTTCTTCAATCTTGAAAAAGGTTATGAAACCACTTGGCGTTGCCACATTCACCAATTAATCTGAGGGTGTGCCTCAGGATTCAGTCTTGAGTACTACCCTCTTTCTCTTAGTCGTCAATGACATTGTTTCTGCCCTCCCTCCTGGTGTCAGGTCCTCCCTTTATGTAGATGACTTCATCATCTATGATTTGGGCAGTTCCTCCTCCTTTCTCCATCTTCTCCTTCAGTCTGCTGTTACTACCACCTCTTCGTGGGCCACTGACCATGGGTTCTGATTCTCCCCTACAAAAGGCTTTCTCTATATACTTCTTTCATTCCCGTGCTACTCTCCCTCCTCCCCTTCTTCTTTATGATACCCCTCTCGAGTACCATATGCCAGGCAGGTTTCTTGGTCTTCCATTTGACTCTTGCCTCACTTGGTACCAATGTGTTCTCTCGCTTGAGGATACCACCGTTTGCTGCCTCCATTTCCTACAGACCACAAGGCTTTGCTTTCACTGCATACCATACTTGTTCTTTCAGTCCTTGATTACAGCTTCTGTGTCTATTCCTCCACCTCCCCCTCCGTCCTCAGCCTCTTTGATGCTATCCATCACCTTGGTCTCCAGTTTGCTCTTGGTGCCTTACGGTCTTCCCCTATAGAGAGCTTGTATGCTGAATCTGGCTTCCTTCTCTTCCCCTTTGCTAAGCCCTCCTCTCTCTCTGCTGTTATACCCACTCCTTCCAGTTTTCATCCTCAGCTTTGCACATTCCTTCTTCTTTGTCTCCAGTCTTTGCCTCCACACCCCACTTACCCCTCCCCTTTCCCCTCTGTAAGCAAGCCCTCCTGTCTCATCCTTCTTCCCCCTCCCTCAACCCACTCTCATTCCGTCTCCTCTACTCCCCTTAGCTTTCCTTTCCTCTTTCCCTTTGCTCGCTGGTCTTCCCTGCCCCCCAGAAGTCTGATACCCATCCTTATGTCTTGCACTGCCCCTTCCTGGCTCATCTTCTTACTCATTCTGATAGCATCCACATTTATACAGACAGCTCTAAGTCTTCTGCTGGCTCAGGCTGTCCTGTCCTTTTCCCTGATACCTCTTTCTGAGCTGTTTGCAATACTTTTTATCCTCTGCTGTATCCTCCACTCCCCTGCTTCTTCTTATATTATTTCTATTAACTCTTGATCGTTGCTCTTTTATCCTTTTTTTTCTTTCCCCTCATCCTCTTGTCCTCAGCATCCAGGAATGGCTGTTCCATCTTTCTGTTCACCACAAAACAGTTAATTTGTGCTGGATGCCTAGCCATGTCAGAATCCCCGGCAATGATGCTTTTGATTCTTTGGCTTGTGACGTCCTTACTCCCACTACTCTTTACCTTTCCTCACTACCTGTTTCTAATTATTTCCCAGCTTTTTGCCCTTTTCTTTATACTCACTGGTAGTCCTTCTGATCCACTCTTGCTTCATATAAACTCCGATCTGTCAAACCCCGTGTTTTACCTGGGTCCAATCCATCTCATCCCACTAGATGCTGGGAGAGTACCCTGGCCCACCTATGTACTGGCTGCACCAGACTTACTCTTTCTTACTTGAGGTCCCATTCCCCTCCCCCTCCCCTCTGCCCCTCTTGTGGTGTCCTGTCCTCTCTTCACCATCTCCTTTCGTGCCCCACCTTTGCAGCCTTTCCCCACATCTCTTCAATGTCCTGTGCTCCTGTCTTGCTAATGTCCTCACTGAGTCTCATTCCTTTTTTATCACTGCCCTCATGTCCTTCCTCTGTATCATTGACGTCTTTCATGTGATCTAGCCCCTCTCAATCCCCCCCATATTACAATTACAATTACAATTACTTCCTGGTATTCAGCAACACCCCTCATCCAATATTGGTAGAAGGCCTGCAAAGTAGATGAAACTCTCTCTCTCTCTCTCTCTCCCCCCCTAAAATGCAAATTATTTAATCTCTTTCTTACTTAATTTTATCCCATCCTGTTTATATTGTTAAATTAAAGTAAGCTTTTGCCAATAGTGTATAAAATTTTGCCACAGAACCCTTGAAAGGTGTAATCAAGTGGAATTTGACATGCAGAAGTCCTAGGTAAATTTCATTAACCCTAGAAACTTCCCTGGACATACATCATTACGAGATGGTCTGGCATTACAAGAAAAGATGTCACGAGCCATGACTGAAATTAAATTTTTCTTACTGCAAGCTGTCTGCTATGTTATATTTTGTAATGAAGTTATAACAAGGCTAAGAAAAATAATGCCTCAAGGAGAGTTTGGATCAGAGTTACATGATTTGCAGTGGCAATTTTTAACATTATCTAATTACATAATTCATTTAGTTGTATAGTCTCCTTTATTTTTTCAATGTAATTGTACCTCTCTTTGTTCCCATGAGAGAGAGAGAGAGAGAGAGAGAGAGAGAGAGAGAGAGAGAGAGAGAGAGAGAGAGAGAGAGAGAGAGAGAGAGAGAGAATTATACAAGGGTGTAAATTAGGCGCATTTCTTTTTATATATTTTTTTTCAGTTTATTTGGGTGATAATTATTTTGTCCCTGTTCACATAATACATTCACCCTGGGGATAGATGGAGGGAGCAGATATCAATACTCTGCAACAGCAACAAGCCTCCTGAGACACTTCTGACAATATTTCTTAATAAACATCTGCTCAAGGGGCTTTTTATCTTTTTATTTATTTATTTCTATTTGAGAGAGAGAATCATGGAGACATGCCATGTAGGAACAGCTGAGATCCTCAGATTGGCCACTTTGATGGCTGGGGAACTCATTTATCTCTATCAATGTAGAAATAATATGACAAAAACTTTTGAATTACTGGAATGCAATTCACATAGGCATTTGTAGTAATAACCATTTGACATTTAACAATTTTCTGAACACAATATAATGTTTAGTCAAATGTTGAAGTATTTAATAAATTTACTGATGCATCTTTAGGTCATCAGCTGAACACCTTGGCCATGTCTTCCCTGACTGAGGGATGTTGTGACCCTGCCAGGTCATGTGGGGAGCCTTACGTAATGTACATGGTCTCTCGCATCAACGTGGTGCTCAACCTAGCCTAGTCTCTAAAAGTTAATAATAATTATCATAATAATAATAATGACAATAATGTAATGATGATAATAGCAACAATAGTGGTAATAATAATAACAAATATAATAATGATAATAATAATAATTACCATAATAATAATAATAATAATAATAATAATAATAATAATAATAATAATAATAATAATAATAATAATAATAATAATAATAATAATAATAATGGTAATAATGAAAAAATACATATCCTTATCATACGGTCAATGGACAACAATTCTGTAACAAGGCTTTACTTCTGTAGGATTATGAAACCAACCTGCCCCTTGTACAGTGAGAGACCATATAGTCAATCAACGTTACAGACCCATGAGTTGACTTTTCTATACATATTTTCATTTCAGTCCCCTCTTGAGTGTGTAACACATTGGCCTACAAGAACACACATCTTTGATATATATATATATATATATATATATATATATATATATATATATATATATATATATATATATATATATATATATATACTTCATTTGAGGCACATGAACAGGCTAAACAAGGCAAGTAAAGCTCATATATGCTTAAGTGAATCACAGTTTAAAGTCAAGTCATTATAGCCTTAAACAAGACTATAATCAACTGGATGGTGAGCAGGACTCTTCCAACACATCATGGAAAAGTATCCTGACATTATTTTGTTGTACTTCCTCAGTGAGGTTAAATACCTAGCTTAGCCTGAAATCCTGTAGCACCAAGGAAAAAGAACACCTGGCAACTTGGCCCTTACATGCACAATTAGAAATTAATATGGAATATGTTCTTGCAAAACCTATGGAAAGACATCCCCACTATGTGCTTGTGTCTGTGTGTGTACTGGAGTGTATGTTTCTTTGTGTGAGTACAGGAGTGAATGAGTGCTTGGAAAGATAAGTCAGTGTTCATAGGCAACTGCTCGTCATGTCAGAACTTAGTGTCCTCAAGTTTTACTTTATTTTTGATTGATAATATACATATGAAACAGATTACATAGTTTAAACTGCAAGAAGATTGATATCATTTGGTGACCATCTGAATAGAGCAGGCCACACATAACAGCAAATGTTTATAACCATAATTAGGTGTGTTCTCTTTTCCAAGACATTCACTTCTAACAGCTTCTTTAAGTTGCAGCAAACATGACATTTAAGCTAACTTGGTTCCATATTGTAAGGTATTCTAGCAAGTCTACAGGATCTGACATTCGAGCAATTTGGAATCACTGTACCTTGCCAGCACAGAGGCTTCCATATGTCCCATAATAATTTATATACAGCTCATCTTCATTAAAGCTATCAAGTAGTAGTTCTGCATTTCATCTCTACTTTTTACTTTCAGAATACAAATATCTGAACAAGGCCAAATTTATGAAGCCACAACTTGCATGATGCATGGCAAGGAATATGTACTTAATAAACATCAATATCCTCATGAGTTCAATGAATGACTAGGACATCCCAAAATTTCTATTCTCAAGTATGGTCTACACACAAATATTTCAGAGTTAAATCCTTCACAAGTTACTGCACAATTCCCTTGCAAATACATAATATAAAAGCCATCAACAAATTAGTTAAGGACATATGTTTTAAGAGATACTACCACACAAGGCAGATAACACAGATTGAGCAACTAATTAGAAATATAACTCCTCATAATCTCTGAAGCCATTAAACACAAAAAAATTGAAGTTGATAGTGAAACAAATTTTTTGCCATTTGGTATTACCCCTTTTGTATCCGTGTCTACTTTTAATACTATAAAAGGAAAGTTGAGATGCTGCAGAGCATCACTAGACTTAAAACTGCCTTTACAACCTAACACAAATGGGAAAATCTCATGACACAGTACAATGCAAGCCTGACAATATGAGACACTGCCACAAAGGTGCAGTGTGATCATTTACAATTGTTCCTTAGATTTGTGTGGTACATTGTAGTCAAGGATCCTTAGCTATAACTGGAGGACCTACTTGTGTTTTTAATGATAGTCACCAGTGTTGGTAAGAAATACTTGTTTATACTATTGCATATGGACTCTTGCTGTGAAGTATGAATGGGATGAAAGAGAAAACAATAATAATAATGACAATAATGATTGCAATAATGAATAATGGCAAATTTTTTTTAAATAGTAATGATAATGATAATGATAATGATTGTGGGGATAATAATAATGATAATAGTAATAAAAATATAAATAACAATAATAATAATAATAATAATAATAATAATTAATAACAATGCAAGTATGCATACGTGAGTGTTTAAGACAAAAGTACATATCATATATTTCTTAATGAGCTCCAGAAATGAAAGAACACATCATTCTGAACTGAATAAATCTGCTTTTCTGTATTTGTCTGCTCTGGTTCGTAAATTCCACACAATATCAAAATGACGTAAATACTGTCATGTATTTGTTCTGAGGATATTACAAAGGAGCTACATGTGTGCTTGTTGCTTGGAGGGGAGCATTTATTGTCATTACTAATATTATTATTATTATTATTGCTAATATATTCATCATCATTGTTTTCTTAATGCTTTAGGTTAAGTAAATACATATATATCCCCAGATAGCTAGTTCTGAATGATGTTTGGTACATTATGTATGTTAGATACATTAGCTATGTGGTAATACATCATTAAAGTACCAAACAACCATGGAAGCTCCCTGAATAGTTACTTAGGTTTGGCTTACCCCAAACTAGGGCAATTCTTGCCTTCATAATTTTATGTTTATCTGCTGAATACTCATTTATTTAGAATAATTCCATCTATAAGGTTCCTAACATAACAAACTAAAAACTTTTCTTTAAAAAATTTAAGTAATTTCACATAGTCAGTGGCTATATAAACTGGAATATATGATAAATACATGCAGCAATTGATACCTACTAACTGCAATGGTCTGTGTCTCCTGCTGCTGTATTGCATCTCAAAATTAATTTTTTAAAGTTTGACTAGCATGAAAAAATTTATATATATGCATGGAATATTTTCTTGCTTAGAATATTATTGCCTTTCATTTCTGGACTTATAATAAATAAATAAATAAATAAAAGAAAAAAAATAAACTAATAAAAAAAACTTGTTCATACTTAATGTATCTTACCAGATGGAAACCTAGTCTCAAAGAGGTAATGGAACAAAGATGGAGTGGCCAAAGGAGAAAGAAAGAATAATTAGTTTTAACATGGAGAGGTAAAGAACTGTGGATTAAAGGCCAGACTAGAGTGAAAGAAATCTTAATTACAGCTAAATTAATAATAATAATAAAAAAGTGAGCATAGGTAGGACACACCAGGTAATACCACTGGACAAGACAACAGAAATGCTAATGGATGGAAACATAAGTCAGAGCAGATGTGATGAAGCAAGAAGTTTAGTGAGGTGACTTTGAACAGACAAGTGGTGGCATGATCCTGGTCATGCAATGAAATTTTAATGTGGAAATTGTCAATGATGATTAAATGAATGTAAGGCAAAAGTGCAAAACAATCACAAAATAAGGTGATTTGAGCAAACACAGTACAAATAGAATACATTTATCTGTAGTCCTGAGATGACTACTTGCAAGAAGAGCAAAATCCATTGAATGTAAAGGTTGAAGTATTTCTTTCCTTAAAAGACTATTCATATTACAGGGAAATTTTGTTGGAATACAAAACCTATTTCTAACAAGTACAAAAAAAAAATAACACTGAATTTAATATAAAGAATGACAATACTCATCTGTTTTTTTCTTCAGGAAACTTTTGATATACACTTAAAAGTTGGTAAATTAGAGTAATGAGCCAAAACTCACCCTGGCAGTGTTGCATCAGCTGCACATTTTTCTACTGTAACTCATGTATCAACTTTAAACTGTAGTAATGAATGTATGGTTTTATGTTTACTGGTGTCAAGAAACAGTGACAGTGATAACAAGCATGTACACAAAACACAGGAATGGAGTTAATTTACATTACATATTTCACTGATATATAGTGTCTGCATGGGTTTATTTTTAATTTCACGTGTGCCTGGATCTGTATCTTTAAAAATCTTACTTGTAAAAATTGTACTCTACAGCAAGAGCATGTGACACAGAAGTATAAGCTAAGTGACCTTACAAGTACAGGCTAACATTGTGTCTCAGCTGTGTGCCGATCATACCTCATATACATACAATAGTGTCTACACATCTTGCCATTTCTTTTCTTCTCTTTTGTGTGAATACTGCATTGAGTAGGAAACCAACCCTTCCAGCTATCCATACACATATTTGGTATTCAATACATACTAAAGATCATGTCATAGTCACCTTTCTGAACAAAGCTCAGGTAAGTGTCTTCCAATATATCTAATATTGCACAACTACAAATTACTCGAGATGTTTATCATGACATTTTTCTTGTAGATATGATGAGTATACATCAATGAGTTCTTTCTTAAAATGGTATAATGATATACCCAGCTATTTGGAGTAGCATGAACTAATGTCAGTTTATACTGTATAAATCAAGAAGGTATCGTCAACTGTGGTTCTTGTGGCTGAAAAGATGGCAAGAATTATCAGTTTTTCCTTTTTCAATTTAAGGATACAATAATATCCTTCCCCTGATTATGCATTATTGAAGAACTGTCAAGTAGATATTTGTTTTACATAGATTTGACTTCCAATAAACAGTTTACTCTGGAGGTTGATTTAAACAACAACGGATCTTATTGTTACTTTTCAAAGTGCTTGTGATATTGTGATATCCTTTTGTAAAACTTTAAAATCCATAAAACATCACTTATATAATCATAACATCTTTGTTGATTGATACTAAAATTTTATAATTGGAACATTGTTTATTACCTAAATGTTCTTAAAAATATTTATGCAGGCAGTTAATTAAGGACCATCGTAATATTAGTTTGATCAATGTGATAATATTCAAAAGCTTATTGTCATGTGTTTTATCTACTGTTGAAACTAAGGAGCACATTGAGCACATCATCCCATTATAGGACCTAAAACTGCCTGAGAGGAGCATGACATGATAAGAAAAATGCCACACCAACAAGTGATGCTCTTGAGAACCAACACTTTCACTTCACTACTCTGGTAATGATTAGGAATGGATATTTGTATATGTATGTATGTATGTGAGAGAGAGAGAGAGAGAGAGAGAGAGAGAGAGAGAGAGAGAGAGAGAGAGAGAGAGAGAGAGAGAGAGAGAGAGAGAGAGAGAGAGAGAGAGAGAGAGAGAGAGAGAGAGAGAGAGAGAGAGAGAGAGAGAGAGAGAGAGAGAGAGAGAGAGAAAGGGGGAGGTTAGATCATTAGATATAGATAAAAAGATTCAAATGAAATGAAAGGAAATACCATTACTAAATATTTTCATGTCATGCATACACAAATATTCAAAAATAAAAGTGTTTGTTGGGTGTGGTGTTGTACTTAGGTCGAGTTACAAAATATCAGCAACAAGACATCACATCGACCTTGCTTAGCGATGTGTACGTTCACATAGTTACTCTATTTTCTGCCTATTATTAGCCTATAAAAATCTACTCTTCTCTTTTTCATGAAGTGAGCAATTATGTTTTTGAACAAAAGTATCATATTGCTGTAAAAAATATGAATACCTTTTCAAGTATTCAAACAAGAATGCAAACGCTTTGATTTCTAGCAACAATAATTCAAATACAAAACCCCTGAAATGTTGCATTTAAAATGTATTGGTATATAAATATCAGATACAAGTATACTGTCCAAGTAATGGAATAAGTGTAAATATACATTATATGTTTCCTGTCAATTAATTTCTTAACTGCTTCCCCAGTTCTGATTCCACTGCTAATTCATATCTCCCTAAATCTCTACCACTACCAACAGTGTGTAGTTTGGGTGTCTTAATGTGACAGTTAGCAGGAGAAAGATGTGATTCTTCCATTTCTGAATGTGACATTGAATATAACTATAGCAGCAAAAGAGGGTAAAAATGCACACTACTTGTTTCATTGATATGCTGAGGTTTAGCACAGTAGATTTTATCACTGTATTATTTTGTATAACACTTTAGACATAATGTAAGCATTACTAAAAATCAACAATTATCAGTTTCATTTTGCCATTATTGAAACCACCTTGCTGTGAAGATTTAAAGGAGGACCCACCATACATTATGGAATTTCACTCTCATCTGAATCCACACCACAATGAGATCAGGATGATGGCAGAATATCAGCATCCCTTGTGCCTCACTTCTTAATGTTTCATGTGGCAAGATAGCACTGACATCCTTTTTGCCAAGGTTTGATTTGGACATGTGGTATTACTTTTTTAATTCCTAGTTCTCAGAGGTAGATTCAACAATAAATTTACCATTATATACCACACTAAAAACAAAGAAGCATTTTCATTACCTGAGATTTCAGAACTTTAGTTTATGTTTGTGAAGCTTACAGTTTCATGTTATAATTGATCATATTTCTCCGATGACAAATTAATGAGTCATTTATCACTAGAAGAAAAGCATTATGAAATGAAATCCACAGTCAGCTGTAAAGGTGGCATGAACATATCAAGACTTTTATAATGACTTAGGTGAAAATATGGCAAAGGGATATATAAAAGTAAGGTAAATGCTGTACTATAACAGAATGATTGTGTCGAGAAGAGAAAGAAAGGTAAAAATGACACTAGAGTGACCCAATATCATGTATATGAACAAAAGCAAGCGAGATGTTTTGCTGTGGCTGTGTCCCTCATGGTTGCTCTTTAGAACATGCATTAAAATTGACAGAGGCAAACATATTGATACATATACAGGCATCTAGATGTAGTACACATTTCTATTACATGAGCTCCATATATATATATATATATATATATATATATATATATATATATATATATATATATATATATATATATATATATATATATATATATATATATATATATATAATAGTATGCTATATATGTTTTACTACATTTACAAAACATAATGAGAGAATAAATGACAAAGCCAAGAGCCATATTCTCAAGTGTTTTGGTGTCTTCTCTTGTGTGCTATTATGAGACTCTAGAGGAAATTACTGCAATTTCTTAAGGATGTTTTCATGATTCCTACAATATTCTATCAAATGTTCTGTATCATAAATGAGAGAACATGATGAAAATCTGAGTCACATGTAGCTTTCAAAAATATTCTAAATGAGAGAATAAAATGATGAAGAACACAAACCGGTGTCCTCACCAGCCCACTGAGGTGCTGGCTCTGTCAACATCAGCTTAACAAGATTCAAAACACATCATAATGTACTGTGATTCCTTATTCATATATCTAGCATATGAAATGTAGTTTGTTACTACAACTTTTCCTTAGAAGATAAAAGATATTCAGTAAGATTTTACTCTTTCACCAGTCTCTATTCCACATAAAGCATTTTTTCCCAGTATTTTTTGGCGTGTTTATAATTTATGTTTGTTGTTTTCCACAAATATTTTTTTTCCACTTGACCTCCATCCCTCGGGAACTAAAACAAAAACTAATCAAAAATGGAATGAAATTTACCAAAATAAATAGTTTTGTTCTAATAAATGACTTACACAGCAATGACACTCACTGGCAATGTCCCCAAGAAGATTGGCTTCTGTTTGCCTATCATGGCCAGCTGGCTGTCACATAACACCACATAACCTAATCTGACCAAACAAACAACTATAGCAAACTAATCTGATCTAAGCTAACCTTGAATCACTCAGAATGTGAAGTTCTGTCTGATAAGAAAGGTAAGTAAACCCATGTTGAGACTGGTGTGAGTGAAATAATACCAAATATTTTCAACTTATTATTTCTTTAAATGAATAACATGGAATTCTTCCCTAAATTTTATCACATACCTGTAAATGAAAATTGCTATGCAGTGATAAATGAACTGTTTCTATCCCATAATAAGAGAAAGCTCAAATTTTTTGGGAAAAGATAAAAGTTGGGGACATGCTATTGCTGTGGATGGCCTTGGTACTCATTTCCATTTCACTGGCTTGTGGATGACCTCCCCTAAATGAGAACACAGGTGGCACAGAAAGACATGTGGCTTTCCATGATTTACATTCCCAGGGTTTCCTAAAGTATCTGCTTATTGACCAAACCAAAGGAAGGATGAACAGATAGTGAGGTGTGCACTGACTGCCCCAGCCTGGATTTGAACCGAGGCCCATGGATTCATAGTCAAGGAAGCTTGTCTCTATGGAGGTGGTGTTGGTAGCAATAGTTTGATTATTTAGGGTCTATATTGACCTAAACTTTGTATATCAAAAGCACTTGGGCAGTCTGTAGTCATTGGACCTTAAAGAAATTGTTAGAGTATGAAACATACCAATTACTATCCCATAATTTGTTTTGACAAATTAGAATGGTCTTGCATTTTCATAAAAAAAAAAAAAAAAAAAAAAAAAATTAGCATCTTAATTTAAAGAAAATGATTGTCAAGATCCAATATATTACCCATCATTTCCACATCTCTGATAACACAAATCTTCCTTCACTTGAGTTCTAATTATTCATATTGTTATTTTACTTAATGAAGGGAGATAATTTTAAGATAGTATTATGAATAATGATGTGATTCTTTTTGAGGTTCAATACTCACTGAGAAAGGAGCATTTTTTTTTTTTTTTTTTCAAATTATCTTTAGATATAGTGTAAAATAATATTACAGACTAAATGCTAGAAACTACATTTTACTTTCTCCCATTATATATTTTACTTCCTTAAGACTATTATACAAAAATACTTGGTATAATCACGGATGTTTACTATAAATATCTTATAAAATATCTGTACAGCAATTCAAAATATCAATGTGCAATGATGATGCAAGTTATTATGTTACCTTACTGGGAATGGTGGTAATGAGAGGGGCTTTGGGGGTGTGGTGTTGGTTTAGGTGATCCTTTCACACACTGGCATCAAGCTGGTGAGTATAGTCATGGCCACCAGAAGAATTATCCCTCTGCACTTACCTCCACTATGATCAGCTATTTCTCTTAAACTCAAGCCTTTTGATCTGTTGAGAATCTACCAAGTATCAAGATTATCATTTGATCAGAAGACTTAAGACTGAGTAAAAGCACAGAAGGCAGTAGAGATGAGTGTAGAAGGTTATACAATTTCAAATTACTTTCTCCTAGATTAAACTGTGGATTTCATTTTATCATGCATTTATATCTTCCTGTACAAAAGAAATACTAATCATAAAAATGTATGTGTGTACTTTAAAGTTGTTGAAACTAAGAGTTGGATTTGTGACCGACTGTTATTCTCCCATTTAATATAATCCATATGAGAGAGAGAGAGAGAGAGAGAGAGAGAGAGAGAGAGAGAGAGAGAGAGAGAGAGAGAGAGAGAGAGAGAGAGAGAGAGAGAGAGAGAGAGAGAGAGAGAGAGAGATTGATTTTGAAGTAACTCCTTTCATTTACTCCAATCCTTCACCTTTCTCTTTCATCTCACACTAGTCTACCTTCCATTCATTATATGCTCTCAAGATCCAACCACTTTCCTTCCTTCCTCAATTTTGTTTCTTGTCTCACTTTCTACACTCTCATACACAATGAAACCAGGAATCTTAAATTCATGTACCTTATTCATTTTTTCCTCTTTCTGACTAATTTCACATTCCTTTATGCTCCTAAGTTTGTCTGAAACTTCAAAATCATGTCATGTCATCCTCTCCAACACCACCACCTTACTTTTGATTACATTTACATTCTGCCTCACTGTCAAGCACATCTATGAGCTGTCATAATTGATCTGAATTAAATAATTAATAGCACTAATAAATAAAATCACCTTAGAATGACAATATGAGTGTAAGATGACCTTCCAACAGAAAAACAAAATAAGGCTAAATATAAAGCAACATGTATGATGAGGCAGCTTTTAAAACTATAATAAGCATATTAATAGAAACTTGTTTCAGGAATCAATCTTATGATTCTCACATTTGTCACACTTGACTGATCTCCTTATTCATAAATTGCACAGCAGTTCTTTAAGCTTTGACACACTGAGATAAGTTGTTGTGAATATCTAGAGGTGTGGAATACATTTCTGAAAAATATGAAACACAGCCATACAGGATAGCACAAGACACCTGATATTTGTCAAATTGTTGGCATCAGTGTTGTACAGATGCAACATTCTGTTCTATTTCTTTAACATATATAAATGAAGCTTTCAATTCGTGCAATTAATAAACTTACACTCTAGTTTCACTATAAGACTGTTAAATGAAGCAATATTCAGTAAAATATGCCAACAAACATCTTCATTTATTTACTTATTTGGGGGGGAACAAGGTTAACTGCAAGAGAACAGGCAGTGTTGGGAGTGGGGGGAAAAAAAATTGAGAGGATCTTAGGAAGTAAGGCTATATGAATAGCTGAACACTCTTAGATGTCTAACTTGTCAACACTCTGCTGCTTTTCACCTGTTCAAAACTCGTATACAACTTTAACACTAATGCTTAGTCTGGAAAAATTCAATGTTTTGGAAAATAATATATACTCTATTTCATAATGCTTTAGCTGTTTTGATTGTCTTTTCCCTCAACAGTTTGCATATATTCTCTTAAGAGAATCAACACGAAGAAAATAGAGGTATCTGATATTCCTTCTGTTTGCAAAAGGTTATTATTACAATCTGTTTTGCTTGTATCTACCGTAGTCCACAATCACCCATAACAAACTATAATGACAAAGGTGGTGGGTGACTCTTGAAAAATATTTTCTAACACAACTGACATAGCCTGCAGTACTACAAGTTCATCTATAATAAGGCATAATGCTTGGGTCTGTTTTCTTGGAGCACTATATTAGAGTCAGGATGTCACAGATATGAGCACAACAGCTTAACAAGTGCAAATATGTTTTGAGTGGCAAAGGTAGTATTACTGATGATGATGATGATGATGATGATGATAATAATAAAAATAATCATAGCAATAATAATAATAATAATAATAATAATAATAATAATATGTAATAATACATGATAATAATAATAATAATAATAATAATAATAATAATAATAATAATAACAATAATAATAATGATAATAACAACAATAATAATACACATGGCCCTCGATTAAATAAATCCTAACAGTACAACAAATTTGGAATTAATGCTTTTAGAAACGTCAAAAATCTAAAATAACAATAAACACATATGAAATCCTATTAATATAAAATAAAATAAAAAAATGTATTTTTATATACTGCAACATATATCATAAAATTATAGAAAAAGGAAAATTGTCCTGTGTTTGAAGGGAGGCAGATATGGAAGTTATCGAAATATGTTAACTTTGTGCAATTACCATTTTTTTTCTTTTTTATGGAATAGGGGAAGCTGCCCGAGGGTCACAAAAAATAAGAAAGAAAAGGCCCACTTGATTGGCAGTAACCTAAAAGATTACGAGTTAGCCACAAATCTGGAACAAATGTCCTGGGTTCTAATGCACCATGTTAACACTGGTCCCACCACACATGCCTCAGTCCACACTTGAATCTTAAGGAATATAAGTATGTACACTGATCGTTCCTGCTTTAATTCTTGTGTTTGCTTTGCGCCAAGTTGTTTCCTGAACAAGAAAAGCATAATCATGTGAATCTAAATTATTCAGTTGTCTCAATATATTACAGAATTTGGTTCTCTTACAAAATGGTAATTTCATTGTATAGCAGTATTTATCATATGTAGGTATTTTCAAGCAATGGATCAACCTTCCACCACTTTTAATCCCTTAAATTGAGGGCCAAGTATAATGATGATGATGATGATAATGATAATAATGATGATGATGATGATGATGATGATAATAATAATAATGATAATAATAATAATAATAATAATAATAGCAACATTGTGGATACCAGTCAGACTTTCACAGTTGATGAAATGAATTTGTGTTCTGACTTTACAATTCTTTTTCCTCCAGCTACCAATTGATATTCATTAGGACACTCTTCCCATATGCAACTGATGAGGAGCATGGAAAGTCACTGTGTAGTGTATAGTATGGCAAAGAAAGATGCTTCTTTGTTTATCACTTGTCAATCTACTCTTCTGATGTTAGTCTGGCACTTCATGGATGATTTATATAATCTATATATGATTATAAGTAATGTCCATCTTTTGAGAAACTGTGGGATTTCAATTACCAAAAAGAGGCAATGAGTGAATTAGTGTAATGGATGTTATTATAAAAGAGGGATATTTGATTTGTGTGATAAACTTTCATATGAACATCTCAAAGGGCAATGCTAAAATGTCACAGTTTAGGAGAATGGTTCAAACCACTCGTTAAGTTTACTCCGACAGCTAATGCAATACATCAGTACTCATTCTTGCACGCACACACACACACACACACACACACACACACACACACACACACACACAAATGGGCAAGCCTCTTAATGTGTGGCCCCTGTTCACCTAGCAGTAAATAGGTATGGGATGTAACTCGAGGGGTTGTGGCCTCGCTTTCCGGTGTGTGGAGTGTATTGTGGTCTCAGTCCTAACCGAAGATCGGTCTATGAGCTCTGAGCTCGCTCTGTAATGGGGAAGACTGGCTGGGTGACCAGCAGACGACCAAGGTGAATTACACACACACATATACATGTACATACACACACACTTCTTTTACTCACATCTACACATCTTTCAAATTTATAAATATATCCTTGTAGCATTCTCACAGCATATGGACATTTATATTTGTGCATGCATATTAATACATATACACAGACAAATAATATGGAAAAACTTTTAGTCAAGTGTCAATATATTTGTTCTGATCAAGTAGTACCTGATCATTGGTTTGCTCCACCATTTCATGAGTTGTGACATGATGTACAAAAACATCAGGACCTTAACCTCATTATGATCCTGATGTCCAAGACAACTTACTTGGATCTCCTGGGCTTGATCCCTTATAATGGTCTCTCATTCCAAGTACATGCCTTCATGTCAGTTTGGGGGTTTTTAAAAAGTGCCAGTGGGGACATTACATGGCTTAAGCTCTCTGATAAGTGGTTTTTCAGTTAATCTTTCAACTTTTTGAGAAATTATTTATGCAATTAATTTTCAATAACTTTCTTTTCTACTTAAAAAGAACTGGTAAGTAAAGCTTAGTCTACCCTCTTTTGCAAGCCAAGCACTTTCTATGAATCTCTAACTATTTTTCTGTCTCAGTCAAATAGTGTCACAATTGTAATTGATTGCAAACATTAAATTTTTATTCACAGTATAGTCATGGTCAGATGTTAACTTGTTCTATTCACTCTGCTGCATTTTTAATTGAATCCTTTGTTCTACTGTCAGTCTTATTAAAAAAAAATCAGATTACTGATAGATTCTTGTCATTTACCCAGATTGAGGCAAAACATAATGCGAGTGCAATAAGTTATTTGACTTCTGATCAAAACTAGCTTTTTCCTAACTTGCAAAGATTATTCTTAAACATTCATGGTTTACTCCAGACTATATATATATATATATATATAT
Organism: Portunus trituberculatus; assembly: GCF_017591435.1. Lineage (NCBI taxonomy): Eukaryota > Metazoa > Arthropoda > Malacostraca > Decapoda > Portunidae > Portunus > Portunus trituberculatus. Next base: position 6,031,328 of record NC_059297.1, on the reverse strand, counting down.
ATATATATATATATATATATAGAGAGAGAGAGAGAGATATAGAGAGAGAGAGAGAGAGAGAGAGAGAGAGAGAGAGAGAGAGAGAGAGAGAGAGAGAGAGAGAGAGAGAGAGAGAGAGAGAGAGAGAGAGAGAGAGAGAGAGAGAGAGAGAGAGAGAGAGAGATTGTTCCATTCAATCCCATAGATGCCTTCTCCTCACAGCTGTAATAGCTAGCTACCTATTTGTATTAGAACTTTGTCCTGTTCTAGTATTTAATTCAGAACTGCATAATTCATGTTACAAGAGATAAAAGTGCAGCAATGAACATCTGCTTTTAGTCCTGAATCACAATATGCTCCATTCTTGTTCCAATAGTCACTGTCAACACAGTTTATTCATACATGCTGGGAAGCTATGTTAATGGACTCAACCTACTTGCCTTGGGTCACTCATAAATCAAACAAAAAAGAAATGCTAACAATCCTTATTAATATATATATATATATATATATATATATATATATATATATATATATATATATATATATATATATATATATATATATATGATGCACTGCTGTATACTGTGTTCATGTCTTTGCACTGTAATTCTGAGAACATTGTAAACCTGTCTTTGCATTGTAATTCTGAGAACAATGTAAACACAGTAATACTTCCACTGGGCAGTGCACTGATTTGTCTAAATATGGCTTGTTTTGAAAAATGCATGGCAAATTGACTTTATATTATCTTATTCATAATATATACCACAATATTGTCTATATAAGTGTGTTTCAAAAAAATCATTAGAGGTTTTAATTTAAAGGATTACAAAGTAAATTTGCTGTATCTCTTAAAATCAATATTTCAGATAGGTTATTCAATCAGTGGGTGGAAGACGTATCAGCAACAATTATGTACAGTGTTTCAATGTCCTCAGACTCAATGACATGAGTCAGTTTTGAGAATTAATCTAAGGCATGCAGAGGAAGGACTACAGCATATATGTCCTGTGGCTTCAGGCAGCATTTTCTTTTGTTTGAAAAAGTTCATATCTCTATATCTTTTCAACATGATAATCAATTCTACTGTCTTATTTAAAACCATGAGGACTGCTGTGCTGTCAAAAAACATAAAATGCTGTGCATATTCAGTAGCAAACTAATGGAGAGAGAAAAATGCAAGGTCGTAGAATTTAAAACAAACTTCTATGTGAAAAAACATATTGACTCGTTGCCATAATTCACCAGAAGAATCCATCCATGACAAAAATTAAGAATATTTCATAAAATAAAAATTTGATAACTAGAGGAATAAATACATACATGCAATCAGACTTCCTTGTTTCATTTAATGTTTATGAAACCATTCATTTTCAATGTATAGGAGGAAAAGAAGAATTTAACAGAATAAAAGATACCAAGTTACTGAAAATAGAAAAGATGGGACAAAATCAAGGAATATTTACCTGGTTGTAATTAATGGGGAAAAAAAAGTTAAAAATAATAGAAAACTTTTAAAATTGCTTCAGGAATATCTCCAGCAAAATATTACACTTTGATATTCTAAAACCTGTAAATCAATTTAACAAGGGCATAACAAATCAAATAAGGACCAAACAACTCTTTAAAAATCAGTTGAGCAAAATAATATTATGATTATCTTTCATTGCACAGGTTTTACTGTTTAGATATTGCTTTCATTTCATCATCAAGTTACAACTGATATTTCTTAATTCCTTTCCATTTCTTTCTTCCCCCCAAAACCTAATTATTGCTCCTGTCAGTGATTCCTTCATTAACTTTACTCTGTCCCTAAATCATACTGAGACTACTGATGAGGAATGGCAACTACTGGAGAAAGCCTTCCTAAGCTGGTTTTTACAATGCAGCCAAAAAATAGCTGCAATACTTGTCATAGTCATAAAGACACCCATGACCAGTTGGAAGCAGAACACAGACCAAGAGTGAGTTAGTGGTATGATCTTGGTGGTAACAATGACTTTGAGTTATATTGGTTACTGAAATGTTAGTGTGGTGATGACCACTCAAATACACTGGCTCAATTTAGCAAATAAAACACAAATATAAGTAGTAATATGTGAAAATCATAATGCAGCATGTGTTATCAAGTGTGTGTGTGTGTGTGTGTGTGTGTGTGTGTGTGTGTGTGTGTGTGTGTGTGTGTGTGTGTGTGTGTGTGTGTGTGTGTGTGTGTGTGTGTAATTCACCTCGGTCGCCTGCTGGTCACCCAGCCAGTCTTCTCCATTACGGAGCGAGCTCAGAGCTCATGACCGATATTCAGGTAGGACTGAGACCACATCAACACACAACACACCGGGAAAGTGAGGCCACAACCCCTCGAGTTACATCCCGTACCTATTTACTGCTAGGTGAACAGGGGCCACACATTAAGAGGCTTGCCCATTTGCCTCGCTGCTTGCCGGGACTCGAACTCGGCCCTCTCGATTGTGAGTCGAGTGTGCTAACCACTACACTACACACGGTGTGTGTGTGTGTGTGTGTGTGTGTGTGTGTGTGTGTGTGTGTGTGTGTGAGAGAGAGAGAGAGAGAGAGAGAGAGAGAGAGAGAGAGAGAGAGAGAGAGAGAGAGAGAGAGAGAGAGAGAGAGAGAGAGAGAGAGAGAGAGAGAGAGAGGAGAATGATTGAGACTAAAAGGAAATGCAATTATTGATAACTACTAATCTGTTAACTCCATGTTCTCACTCCTCCTGCATTCTCACAGCACAAGACTTTTTGTTCACTCTCATCCTTTTTTATTCTCATTACTCCTATTGTAAGAGATGATCTTTTCATAGATCTTAATCAGTTTTTTTCTTTCATTTTCACATAGCTTCTCAACACGTGAGTCAGCGTCCAATGTGATGACAGATGTACGGTACAATCTTATCACAGTCAATACGATGGGAAGACCATTCTTATCAAGAGAATATAAATCTATTTTGCCAGTGTACGGTGTGTTTAATAAAATTTTCATACTGTTCCAACATTAGAAGATTAGGCTATTTTCTTCTGACCTCTCCTGATGGTAATAATGTCATGCGAATATGAATTAACACTAAGGATGAAAAACAAAAGCAGTAATAATGGTAAAACTTGTAGTATGCCATGAAAACGAATAAATAAAAAATATACCAGGCCAGTAACTCCTTTCACTCTATGGTTATTCATGACAATATGACACTTTTTACTCAATTTATGATTTTAATGAACAAACATAAAACTGGAGACATTGAAATGTTTAAACTACTCGATCACTTTTTATAAGTGATGTCTGCCAAAAAAAATATTCTTAGATTTACATTAGAAAATATTATAAAGCTTGACAAGGAGTCATAGCAGTTAAAGGCTTAGTGGTGGGATAAAGTAACTGAAGTACTAAGCAAATGATTCCTGGCCTTTTTGTACATACATAGGCATAAAGGTGTAGCCAATGTATACAATGTTTTTCCAGTTGTGGCAAATCAGTATATTGCTATCCTTCTTGGTACGGGTGTTTGCCAAGTGGATATAAATGAATAATAAACACTAAATTGATTTGTCACACTTTTAGTCATCAACAGTTTGGCATAATTTTTTTTTTCAAATCACAATTGATACTTTATCTCTATCCTGGTATGCAAATGTGTTTAACTGATCTCTTAATGACATCCGATAGAATCTGATGCTTCCCATTTCCTTTGCTCTTTAGTTATCAAGTTCATTGACGTGGAGAGGGAAGGATAGTGAGCAACATGAGTTAGGTAAGTGACAGCATGGATATGTAACCACCAATATACACCTACCACTAACTTACAAGTCTTCACCAACAGTATATTGAAATTTAAACACAAGTATACACTGTACTGGATCTCCTCACTGGCACCAATAAAAATTATATTTTATGATAATACACTAACTATTAAGTATATGTAATTCCTCTTCCTTAAAACTTACATGCAGCTGCTAATCTCTTTGCTCTTGTCTATATATCTACACTATTCCTTGGGATTTGTCTTTCTCTTTCCAGTCATATCATTATGCTGTAGCAATGTGTGGGTGTTTGGCTAACATGATTACTGAAATTATTTCCAAATAAGCAAAAAGATATGATGCATTATTGCTGTAAGAATGAATACTGCAATATGAAAGTAGGTCAGGGAAGGTAAATAATGCACATGCTGAAAAACACAATTAAGATGGTGACAATTAAGGCTTAGGAATGCATGTGGTGGCAAGTGAGAGAGAGATAAAGATCCATGATAAAACTAAATAACTGGCCTATAATCTCCTGCATTAAATATAGTCTGTCACACAAGCTTTCAATACAATAAAACTGGAACAGCCAAAAATCATGTATGCAAAAACTGCATGAAATCTATTGCTCTACAGTCATGGTCAAAAGTCAAATAACATTCTGCACACTTGCACCTTGTTTAGCAATTTCCTGCAATCTTAAAAAATCATCTGATCTGCCAACAATCTACCAATGTTGAGAAATTGTAAGAAGTCATATATGGATACAAAAAGAGATTCATAAGTTATCCAACACTGTTCGAGAAAATAAAGATCAGTATCAAACCATATGCTGCTGATGATTCTAAATACACAAGAGGACTTAAGACTAAGGGAAATTGTTAAACATAGCACATGTGAGTAAGGCTGATCATTCAACTCTCTGTCCATGAGTATATTTATACCAATGATCCTCTGAAAAATCAGAAAATGCATGATTTTTGTCTTTGATCCCTGATGACTGCATGTGTAAGGAAAATATATTTAGCAGACTGATAACATTCTTCCTGAAGCTTTTACAAAATATTGGAAATATATATCTGACAATGCTTTTTTAATAACTATATAGAATTGAAATACATCTGAAAGCTTAAGCAATATTTCAATTCATGTATTCATATAAATAAAAAAGCAATGGTGTCAAAATTGTGAACAATGTGCTTCCACCACTCTTTGCTGTTGCTGACATTAAATGTTTAGTTGTGAAAAAGAGATGTAGTAACATTTTACATATCCAACTTTTTTGTGTGACTTTCTTTCAATGCATGGAAGGGAAGGATCCTTTAATTTCTTCTCTACATGAGGTCTGGTAAAAAGTCAACCAAGCTTATTTACTATCCAGAAACCTGCTGGAGCCAAGAGGAGATAATGGAATGAAGTGCGTAACTTTACTGTGCAAGCTTGATTTGAATGACAGCCTCATATGAGGAGTTTGTTGGTGCCAGGCAGCCAATGTGTGCATGTCACATTTTCATTATAAATAATGACAGAATCAATGAACAATGTTACTGCATTACTTCAATAAATTCCAAAACCTTTTAGCACTGATCCTATGATCCTATAGAATGCTTAAACCAATTTACAGATGGCTGAGCTTCAGCATTCATAAATACTATTAACAAGCTGACAACCACTCATTAACCGAGTGTGCTGGTTGATCATGATATACTGCTGGTTGGTTATCTGCAAAACTATCACCAAATCCTAGTAGTAGCTTAGCACATGCCATTTCATGATAATTGATTTAGGCATGTAAAGAGTGATCACAAAATTAGTGTCCAGTCTCCTTTCGAAACTCAGGAAACAGTGTGAATATAATAATAACTATTATTTCCCCAAACCTAAAAGGGAAAAAAAGTCAGATGTTAACTTCTCGTGACCATTATGTTATGCATGATGGAAATGCACAAGATGGTTAAACTGTCAACAAACAGTATAGCATCAAGCAGAGGTTCTTAATGATATCCATAAAATAGTTAGGAAGGGGGGGAACACTGTGCCTGTGATACACACACACTGGCAGCTGCATAACAACTCCTTAGTCTTTGTACCTGATCCAGGATTTCTTAACCAAGCTTAGAATTCCTCAGCTTAAGCAGGTTTCCTGCTTGCTATACATAGCTCTTTGTGATTTCTGGGTTCCACAAATGAATATACCATCTGGAAAGTTCTGAAATGAGCTAAGAATATATCATAAAGAACATAACAAAACATAGCCATGCCAAAATAGGACTCACAGAAATATTTCCTGTTACTGAAGTACCACTGAGCTAAATTTGTGAATTCACTACAACAGAGATTAGATTCAGAACCCAAAATACATGTTGATAAGCATGTCATTTTCTTTTCCGCCTAAGATTCAACTTTTTGAGTGGACCTCATACATTATGAATAAATATTTAAGTATTTACTGTCTCAAATAACAATGGTACTAATACAAAAGTACTAAGAAAAATACAAATGAAGCAAATACCTGTGAATGAAGTTTGTGCCACTTGCTAATCCCTTTTCCTTCATGAACTCCACACTATGGTCAAAACTTGAAAAGATGACAACTTGCCTTCATTTATATCATTAACAATAACATGTTTTTCTTCTAAAAAGCATGTCATTAAATTCTCTTACATACTAAATAAACAATATCTTACCAGACATTTTGGTCTTGTCACCCTCCCACTCTCAATAACTATCATAGTGGGAAGTTCATAAACTTTGTTTGCTTAATACATATATGACTTTAGAGGCCCCTTACCCCTAGATATATGGAGGACTTTTGAAAATTGTTTATAACCAATAGAAAATGCATACACACACATAAACACACACGCACGTATGCACACGCACACACAGCCACACCCAACATGTAAAACAAAAATAAAACAAGTATTCAAATACTCTTTCTAGGAAATGACAAATTCACAACACAATCTAAAAAAAACTGTCTTTGCTTACTCATCAAATATAGAAGCAGCCACTATTATTGTGTGTGTGTGTGTGTGTGTGTGTGTGTGTGTGTGTGTGTGTGTGTGTGTGTGTGTGTGTGTGTGTGTGTGTGTGTGTGTGTGTGTGTGTGTGTGTAATTTTGAAAATTTTGTATCAAATAATAAAAATTGAAACATAAAATACATGCTACATAAAAAGAATGATAAACAGAAGAAACCTACAAAACCAAAGCAATGTGTGCCAGAGGGAAGCATTTATGCCACAATAATATCATTTCAGGCAGGGCATTGTGGTGTCATGAGAGCTCAGTAAGCTTTGACAATGACCAATTCATTCGACACTTTATCAATGGCGAACAGCTACTTAAATGACTGGCTGTGAAGTGTAGCTAACATTTCCAAATAGCCCTTGTGACCACCACAGGGGCCACATTATGTAACTATCACCTGATTTCCTCCCACTTATTTGACTTTTCATCAATACATTCCTCACTATGATCATGACTATTTGTAACTCGGTCAAACAGTTTTAAAATTTACTATAATGTTATTGTTTGTAATTCACATAGGTTTCTTTACAATGAAAATTTTATGATATCATGTAATTACCAGTTTCATTTGTTTTGAGTCCAATTTCAGCAGTGAAAGCATTTTCAAGATGTTGGTCTGCACAGATATTCTCTTTAAGACATGTACTGGTACAAACCTTCTTTGTACACTTCAAAACTCCAACAAGTATGCCAAATTTCACCAAACTGATAAAATAATTCAAATATAATGATAATTAGTAAATCTGAATGAATGATGAATAATTCAGGCAAATTTTAGTTATTCATTGAGATGTGGACATGTACAGAAATATCAACAGTAAAGGACTATTAACAATGATGTGTAAACTTGTATTCTGAGGTGTAAGTGTGAAAATAACACACTTTGAAACAGTAGTTTTCTATTTTCAATATTAAAAATACAGCTATATGTAAGCTTCACCTACCACTCATTATATGATTCATTATTTGAGTAAATTAAATATACCTATAAGCCAATAGTCACTAAAAGCGAAAACCTCCCTCACTAGTACTATTATTATCAAATGCATACTCTGTTTCTGTCGATTCTGGAACTAAACTAGGATCTTCAGTTTCCTGGAAAAGAGAAAAGAAGCAGTGTAAGATTTGAAGACATGCTGTATTACAAGAGTACCTCTGTCCATCTCTCCATGCATGAATTGAAAATGTATTGCAAAACCAAACATGAACAACAGACAATACTCACATCCTCAGAGAAGTATCTTTCAATTATACTGTAAGCCAGCTTATATATATCAACATTTTCGTGGTTCTGAAGAAATTCAATTTTATCTAAACCTGAAAAGAAAAAAAAAAAAGGAAAAAGAACATTACTAACTCTAATAAAGTGACTTTCATTCATAATAATCATGGTTATTTTCAAAGACAAAAGTAAATACAACTTGCTAAAGTTAGTAAAACTGGCTAACATCAGTTATGGCTGGACAATAATTCAAACTTTTGACACAAAATCTTTGAATATGACAAAGTTCTATACCTTCAAGTTTATTACAAGTGGCAATACTACAGAACATATATTGTAGCAAAATAACTACTAGATTATGCAATTCTGATGCTGCTGAAAAAAAGTTTTAAACCAGAGATGTAAAACCTCAGAAGAAAAGTTTATTCTGAAACTATCTGAGATGGAAGTTGTTTCTCTAATCATATATGTGACTAAGCCACATATATAAATTGTAATCTCATACTCTGGTCTTGTCTTCACAAGTAGTAGTGTTAATTTCCCTATTTTAAGTGGCCTACATGAAGTTCTAATTGGTGATGATGTGCCTGTGTTCATGGTCACACTGAAGATCTGAATAACCTCTAACACCTTGCCATTCACTTACTATGTATGTAACTCCCATTTCTTCTTGACTATTGGCCACCATCTTTGTCAAGTACTAATACACCATTTTTTTTTTTTTTCATCCTTTATTACCTGGTGCTTAGATTCCTTCACTCACTCACTTATTCCTTCCTTACAATATCCGAGTACCTAGCATGTCTATGGCCACATTTATTCACCCATTCACTCACTCTTAACAGCTTACCGCCACATTCCTCAATCATATTTGCCACCACCTCCACCTCATCACCCGCCCTGTTGAGGATGTTGGAGATGCCATCAAGGACCACTTGAATAACTTGAATATCTTTACAAGTCAGCAAGTTGCAGAAAGGTGGAATGACACCCTTACTTACAAGATACGAAACCTGAAATATGAAGATAAATATCTCATTATAATATGTGAACTGCAATATCAAAATATATATATATATAAAAAAATTAAGATAAGTATATACATAAACATAACAGCAAGTTACCACAAATCTATGCAGTAATAATACAATGACCAATGGTGTTACTTTACTGTGGAGTCCATCTATCCTTGGTTCATATTACTAAATGTTTCAGTATCTAATCTAGATTGGCAGTGAAAGTTATTGGGATTTTCAAAGGTGCACTAATGGTTGTTATGCCTGGCCACAAATCTACAGGCCACAGTTAGAATTCAGGCAGGGACAGCTGGCACACCTCACTCAGTTGTTGATTCTTCTTTAGCATTGGTCAATAAGTGGGTTACTGGGGAAACCTGTGGAAGGTAAACTGTGGAAATCTGGATGGATGTGAAAATTTTTTTGTCATCCTGCATTGTGGTGTAACATCCATCACAAGCTTAAAGGTCAACGTGTAGCTACAATGTATGCTGCCAACATTACTTTTGCCTATTTCATGATTCTGGTAGTAGTTTAACTAGATCATGTATGATGAGAGAGAGAGAGAGAGAGAGAGAGAGAGAGAGAGAGAGAGAGAGAGAGAGAGAGAGAGAGAGAGAGAGAGAGAGAGAGAGAGAGAGAGAGAGACTTCAAATGATCACCTCTCTAGCTTTTAAAAACAATGGAGGAACAGTTCATTTAAGGATACAGGCCCTTCTATCATTTTCCATGGTTGAGGGGAGGTAAACTAAGTGAATTACAGTATGTAATAAAAAAAAAAAAAAAAAAAAAAAAAAAAAAAAAAGATCTTCAAAATAAAAAAGCTGTGCAATGTGCATACAGATCATTGGGTATGCAAGGAATCTGTACTCACCTGCTGTTTACTGCCTGAGATAGTGAGATTACTGATAGCCCAAGCAGCTTCTTTTTGTGTTTGAAATTCTCCTTTGGTTAGCTGGCTGATGATCATGGGAATGAGACCTGCATCAATCACAGCTTGCACTTGTTGCTTGTTACCAGCTGTGATATTGCTCAAGAACCATACAGCCTCCTATGAGTAAAAGTAAACACTTAACATGGTAATCAAGGTAATAATACTAGACTTATGTCAACATTATCTTCATATTGAAGGAAAGTTTTCCTCTTTAAATACATTATGTGAAGTTAGAATTAAATTCACAGTAAAAGAAAACAGACATGTAACTATATAGCATCTAATAAATTACCAAATAAATTAACTTTGCTTTAACTCATGGACAACGTGACTAACCTTGTTAATTTTTTCTTTCTGGTGTGTAAGTAGAGCAGGGAAGTGAAACAATGCACCACAGTTGAGCACAACTTGTGTCTGATCATCTGTACCAGTCACAATGTTGCCAACAGCTCTTAAAGCTGCTGTTTGAACCTGTCAGAAAGCAAGATTTACCATACTTTCATGTGTGTGTGTGTGTGTGTGTGTGTGTGTGTGTGTGTGTGTGTGTGTGTGTGTGTGTGTGTGTGTGTGTATTTACCTATTTGTATTTACCTAGTTGTATTGTATAAGGTTCCAGCGAGGCTCATCGGGTCCTGTCTCCATTTATCAAATTTTTCTTTAAAGTTATGCACATTAGGTGCTGTAACAACTTCATCACTCAATGCATTCCACTTTTCCACTGTTCTATGTGGAAAACTGGATTTTCTAATATCCTTCACACACTGCCTCATCCTGATCTTGTGCAGCTTCTTCTGTCACCAACACCAGGTCTTCCTTGTCAATCTTTTCAATGCCATTTACTATTTCATACATTGTTATTAAGTCTTCTCGTTCTCTTCTATCTTGTCAGGTTGGTAGTCCCATTTCCTTCAGCCTTTCCTCATATGTTAGGTACTTTAGCTCTGGCACCATCTTTGTAGCTATCTTTTGGATCTATTCTAATCTTATATCTTTTTTTAAGCTTGGTGACCACACCACTGCTGCATATTCCAACTTTGGATGTATCATGCTCATAATATTATTTTCATCATATCTTTGTCCATGTAATGAAATGCCATTTTAATATTAGTTAATGTTTTATATGTTAATCCAAATATCTTATGTGCTTTTTTTTTTTTTTTTTTTTGTGTGTGTGTGTGTGTGTGTGTGTGTGTGTGTGTGTGTGTGAATACATATGTCATATGTGAAACATATTTGAGAAATTAATTTGTTTAAAGTCATGGTAACATTAATCATTACTTTTAGGTACCATGTACAGGTCTGTGCACAGAAGATGTATGTCCATGTGGGTCCAACTCTTCAATCATGGATTTCAGTGATACAATCCATGGTTAGTCAATGCCATGTACAACCCTTTCTCACCAGTTTTAGACTGATAGTATATTCCTTAAAATTTTACATTTTGTGTGCAAACTATAGTCACTCACCAATAACATTCTCTCTCTCTCTCTCTCTCTCTCTCTCTCTCTCTCTCTCTCTCTCTCTCAACATAACCCACACGCAAAGCATATTCTTCCAATCTGTATAAAAACCACAATTACTCAACATAATCTCTCACCATTCTTTTATTCTGTTTCTCTCTTTTTGTCAACCCTCAGCACACAGCCCAAAAACACACATTATTATGTATGTATAGAAATACAGTAACTATCACATAAGCCAAACCAAAAGGAGGGATGGCAAATCCAAGTTAGCCAAGATTTTTTTCTCCCACTTTTGCACACCTGTTACTATTAACAGATGATATTGTCTGTTTAACATATTACATTAATAGGTACTACATGCATGGAACATTTGAATTGAAAACATATCTCTTATGTGAGTGAAAGCCAAGGTAGACACTGCTTCTTGACTAGTAAGTCAGTTGTGTAAACACTGATCTTGATGAGCTAGCAATGCTACAGCACAAGAGCCTGTTTTTGTGTCTCTAACAGCTTGGCGAACTCCTCAAATAACATAAACGATGTAAGAGATATCGGAGGTATTTTAGCCAATATATAAGCCCAGTGGCTTAAAATTACTTAATCAAAGAGCAACCATGCCTACCAATGCACTCAGAATGGAATGTAGAAAAAGATCAAATATAATAATGAATAAACAAATAGGATAAAAAATTCCTGAGTATTCAACTTACCTGATATCCAGATTATTCGTGTCTGACTTAGCAGGGTTTACTGTATTACAAATCAGTCACTCACCAAAGTCCTTCACTAATGCTTTATCCAACACCTCTTACCTTTGCTCTCCTTGTATTGGGGTTAGTTGGCTGTAGCCATCACTCTTACAAAGACTATATTGAAAGGGATCCAAAAAATATCGCACTAATATGTGGAGGTGTTTTAGTATCTACATTTTGATACCAGAAATCATTAAAAATGTGACTTCTCATAAGACTAACCTTGACTTCTTTATGAGACAACAAAGGTATAAGCCTTGGTACCACCCCACTGTCTATGACCAGTTGAATGTTTGTATTTCCACCATCCGTGAGGTAACTCAGTGCCCAGACGGTGTCCACCAGTATCTGATGAAAGAGTTTTACATGTTATCTATACATCAAGATCTGAAAGTTGATATTTATAATAATTAATGTGCTAGGAAGGTACAGACTGAAGTGGTATGAACATGTTAGGAAGAGGGAAGAGGGATAAGTGCCATACACTCACGAGAGTGTTCCAGTGTTGGATGTAGCTGAAAGGAGAACAACAGATAGATCAAAGAATATCTGGAAACAGTGTATGGAGGAAGATATGAGAAAAATTATCAGAGAAAAGATCAGTTATAACTTAAACCTGAAATAAGGGAAAGACTCATAAGCAATAAATCCCATAAGTGAAATTACTGTAAACTCTCACTGTATTGAATTGTGTTATACTGGATTTTGCACTTATCAACATAATATGGCCTGCTGACCATCTATCTGATATATTGAACAAAGGTTGGTAAATGAGGCTAAAAGTTTGATCAGCAGCAGCAGCAGCAGGGGAGTGATTGAGGGTAGGAGGGAGGGAGAGTGTGTGTGGTAATGTTGAGTGTGCACTGCACCCACACACACACACACACACCAGATAGTAGAGAAGAACTAACCTTAATCAAATGATACATTTTGCAACACCCACCACTTGCCTGCATACTAAACAAAAATAGGTGTGTAAGAGGGCAATCCAAACACTGTTTTCTTAGAATCTTTGCCTTAATTGTCAGTAGTCTACCCCTCATTTAAGATTGATGTATTGAGAATTTACTGTAAATAAGGATATTACAAAGAGGTAATATATATATATATATATATATATATATATATATATATATATATATATATATATATATATATATATATATATATATATATATATATATATATATATATATATATATATATATATATATATATATATATATATATATATATATATATATATATATATATATATATATATATATATATATATATATATATATATATATATATAGCAGAATTAGCAATATATATTAAAAAGAATTTGCAATGACCTTTAAGTAGAAGACTAGCCAATAAAACAACCCTGATTAATCAGCAAATTACAAACGGTTGCAAGTTAAGTGGAAAAGAGAAACTTACTGAGGTATCCTGGTGATGGATGAGGATATTGAGGGCAGGCAATATTTCCTTTATGGTCTGTTGGGGTGGTGGTGGTTCCTTGTTTCTGCACAGATTTACGACAACCCAAGTAACGTTCCTTAAGAATCCAATGGGTATCTCTGGATTTATGAAGCTAAGGAGAGGCTGGACAACACCCAGGGAAATGACATAGTCTCTGAGTTGTGGCCCATCACCAATTATATTACCTGGAAAAAAAATATACACAATAAGTACATAAATGAAAAAATACATACAAAATGAAGTTGTAAAGATTTCGATATAAAAAGTACATATACAAGTTTTAAAGAATTTATGTTCAAGTTTACTGAATCTCTGGTACTTGAAATCACCAGTACTCTTAGTTTCCTCAAGACTGAAATCTGAAACAGCAAAAAGAGGAATGATATAGTACATGCATTGCTCACCTAGGGCCCAGACAGCTTGTTCACAAACATTCTGGCTTGAAGAGTGTAAGAGCTTAAGAAACAAAGGTACAGCTCCAGCATGGACCACTGCCTGTGTCTGCCTTGAGGTGCCTGAAGCTATATTGGTGAGGGCCCACGCTGCTTCAAACTGCAGTGAAGGACTGTTGAGGGAACACAAATCTAAGATGTTAGTTGATAAAGAACAAAAATCTTCAAGTTACCTAAGATAACATATTCATTAGTTAGGATTTGTAAACACACACTTATTTCAAGATTATGATAATTGTACTATGAAAAGACCTACAACACTTAAATTTCACTGATATTACACCTATACTGAGATGTATTTACACAGCTTTGTTTTTATAGCAGCTTTAGAAATAAACTCAACTGATAATCCTTTGTTCAGAATGTTTGGGACTAGAAATATTTCAGATTTTGAAATAGACATATATTTCTGACTCAGTCTTTCACTCTTACACAATCATCTCACATTAGAAAGTATTCTATAACACAGTTTTCAATACTATTCTCTTCCACAACTTTGCATCAAGTGCTCATGTCTCACAGCCTTACCAAAAAGAAGATACATCAAATTTCTGGAACATTTCATTTTCTTAGTCCCAAAGATATTTCTTTTACTCTAAACTCCATTCAATGTTTAATAAACCTCTGTTCGCTCATCCACACCAATATGGTTCATCTCTACTTCTATTCTTTATATATAAAAAAAATAAATAACTTTTCCATTTGTTCCAGTCCCTTGCTACTTAGAATAAGAAATCATTCCCCACTCATCTCATCACCTTACTCTATGTCATAGGATGGATACTTTTAAACAAGACTTTGTAAACAAGTCACATTTGCTTGTGTAAGGAAAGGCAAAATAATTCATACTCCTCCCTTGCATCTACTCTAAGCACTATACAAGACCATAGGAAAATAAGTACTCTACAAAAAGTTCAACGATTAAACAACATTGCTCTACCATCAAAAGTTTTGCAATCCTTGAATCTCTATCACCATGCAACTCACCACTCTTGCTGACCACTCTGTGGCCAGCCTCAGGCAGTTTAGTCTCAAACTGCTCAACCCTTGCCACAGTGATCTACTCCCCGTAATGCATTGTCACCTAGACAAGCCCTTTGCGCCTACAAAAACCTGGCCATCATCACAGCCTGCACTGACTGCTACAAGTGCAGCACCAATCCCATTCTATTCAGGGTGATTAATGACCAGTCATTCATAGTCTTGTTTGTCATTTTAGTTAATTTTATCTTTTCATCTTTTTACAATGTTTTAATTTTTCTGTTCTTCATTCTGCCTCTTTATTTGATTTCTGTCCATCCCCAAATTATCTTAACACACACTGATCTGCTCACCAACAATTCTCTCAAACACCCATTCTACTTTCTTATATGTTCCTCCATATCATTCCACATATTTCTCAAACACTGAATTTCCATTACATTCTCCTTTGGTACTCCCATGTTCCATGTTTCACCACCACACACACAACACAGTGGGCACTACTCTTTTAGAATCATAACTAATGTTATGATTCTAGTTTAAAGACTATTTTCAAATCACCAAATACTTTCCTTGTACTCCTAACCTTTGTCTCATTTCTCCAAACCACTGTAACTGCTGATCCCAAGTACAGTAAGCCCCCGAATTTAGCGAAATCCAGCTTAGCGAAACCCTTATTTAGCGATTGTCTGGAAAAAGGCCAAGCCCTCAAGTTTAGCGATTTTCTCTCATATTTAGCGAATGTACCGCGCTACACTGTCCCACCTCCCGCTTGCTCTGAGCCAATTGTCTCGCCTCCCGCTTGCTCTGAGCCAATCGTGTATCTATCTGGCCGTGATGTCAGCCCCACAGTGTCTCCGGCATTCCCACTCGACACTTGAGCTATTGTGTGCGTTAATCAAGCGTGTGAACTCAATTTTTGTGCTCCCATCCTTGCTGTTTAGCGAGTTTCGCTATCACCATGGCCTCCACTAGTGGTTTGCGGGTGCTGATTCTCATGAAGGTGGCGATGTTGCAGCTGTAAATGGGGACTTGAAATGGGGACTTTGGGCGGATGAATGACTGATTGGTATTTTTCCATATTTAAAGTAGTATTCAAATTTGGCGAAATTCCAATTTAGCGATGGTTTCAGCAGACTAATAGGATTGATAAATGTGGGGGTTTACTCTACTTGAAACACTTCACCTCTTCCAGTTCTTCTCCCACTTATCTTTCAATATCCATTTTTCACCACCTATCTCTTTCTAGCATTTATCTACTCTATTTTACTTTTACCAACATTCTTGTTCAGCTTCCTATTTCTACAAACACATCCAAACTACTACACCAGTCTTTTCAACTTCCTCTCAGCTATCAGTTGTATCATCATTAAATAGTAGCTGACTCAGATGCAATAGCCTTTCTCACTTATCAAATTCTAACCTATGCCTCTTACTCAATTCCTTTACACCACCATCCAAGTACAAAGTAAACAACCACAGTGGCACTACACTACCTAGACACAAACCTACTTTTGAAAAAACTCCCTCATCAATGATAAATAAACAAATAAATAAATAAGAAAAAGAAGTATAAGAAAAATTACAACAGCAAGTAGTAATATCATAAGCTTACTTGTCGGTGCCTTCTAAACATTTAACGAGAATAGGAAGGATGCCAGATTGAATTAGATCATCTATAGGTGGATTTCTGTCAGAAGATAGCAGCTTTCGAGCTGCCTGTACTGCTGGCAGTTGTACCATCTGATCTTCACTTGCTGCATTCTCCACAATCAATGCCAAGTTAGCTGCTGTTAGCTGCTTGTCAACATCATCATCATCTGAAAGGAAATAAGAAACTCAGTAAAAAAAAAGGAACAGTGGTGAACAAGTGGTCAGGACTTGGACAAGGAACTCTTACTGATCCAAATTCAAGTCTCGTTAGAGGCTGGCTATTTTCTACTAATATGAAATGCCTAAAGAATACCTATGTTCTTCCTATTAATTGTATCTTTGATGGTGATTGTAATGGGAAGTTCTGATAGTAGTATGGGCCAACCATCTAGTGTACACAGTAAATGACCATATGTGTGAGTAAATAACTGTAGAAGTACTATAGTCGGAAAGTATTTTCATAACTTAACCATACATTAATTAATGTAATCTAAATGAGTTTACAAGCCAAAGTTCTAAAAAAGCAGACACAAAAATGAGAAGAATTGTTGCCTATTCCAAAGGTACTCCTGAAGTGCCTGTCACACCTTGATGATTTAGAAAACATACACTGAATAAGTTATGGATGCGCTGTTCCACTGTTTGGGGCGCGTTGAAGTACAGTGTCACACGTACGCAGAGAGAGCAAGAATTTTTTTAGTATGTACAAAATTCTTAATGTAGGCCAGCATATGGCCAGTACATTATGTATATGCTGGGGATATGTTAGCACTATTATCATTCATTCTCTGATTGTTCCTCATGCGTTGTATTCGTTTAGTAAGATGGCCAGCGAACCCAGAACAGATTGCTGTCAAGTATGTAATGATCAAAGGATGTGCACCAAATGTATGTAGTGTACAACATATACACAGCGCAAACAATCACATCACATTCGATGTGATGGCAATGAATGCAAATACAGTAATACCTTGAAATACAAGCTACTTAACATACAAGTTTTTTGAGATACGAGCCACAATTAGGTTACTTTTTGTTTTGAGATATGAGTGAAATTTTGAGATAAAAGTCATGCTTCGGGATGCTGCCACTAGTTGACGCACTGGTCCAGCCTCAGCTGAGCTGGTATCTACGTGTTTCCTGCTGATCTCGTGCATTGTGACTGTTCTTTAATCATTTTCACTCTATTTACTTACCTTTTTTTTATGTTTACAGAAAGAGCCGTTTTAATTTGCGTTTCATATTTTATGTGTGAATGGTGCCTGCACCCCTTCCTCCCTTCCTCCTCCTCCACGATTCACCTCCATTAGCTGAAAATGTCTATTTCCAAGATAAAAACACTAAATTAAAGAGTGGTTTATGCTGGCGCTTATCATTAACGGGGGTGGGGGGGAAGAACAATGTACACAAATCTCTCCACAGCGAGGTCTCTATTCTCTCTCTCTCTCTCTCTCTTGGCTATTTAAAACTTAATTTATTCTATGAATAATGTTTACAGAGTCGTCAATGAGCTCTTCTGTGGTTATTTGAGCAGCGGTCTCCTGTGGGTGGCTATATTTGTACACATGACCACAGTCTCAAGTGAGGTGAGATGAGGCAGGGTAATGTCCTGTGGAATGCACCCTTCCAAGATAAATATATGTTATAAAAGTAGTTTATCCATTAACTATATTCTCTTTTCTTATGTTTTCTTATGTTTTTATACAATATTTGTTATCTACAAGTACCTTTTTCTTACCTAAAAACATGTAAAATAATTGGGGTGCTCTTTTTGGGGAAGGTTGGAATGGATTAATGGCATTTCAATGTATTTCAATGGGAATTTTTTTTTTTTTGAGATACAAGCAATTTGAGATACAAGCTACATTATGTAACAACTTAAATTCATATCTGAGGTACCACTATAGTACATGATGTGTTAAAAATGTACTCATTGCATAAATGCCATGTTTAGAACATTTTAAAAAGCAAGACAGTACAGAAGTGCTGAAAAGAAAGTACCCGCTTGCTATCCTGTAACACTAGAATGACCTCATAGATTTGAAACTATCATGAGTTGATTTCTTGGTCAATGACCCATGGCTGAAAAAAAAAAAAAAAAAAAAAAAAAACTTGTAGTTGCAACATAAGATCTCCTTGCAACAACCTTTTCATACAGTCACATATGTCATGTAATCAATGAACATATGTTACTTGATCATTATGTGTATGCTACTTAAAAATTACCCATTCATTCCTCACACACTCAGTACTTTCACCTTTCAGTGCCATACGTCACGTAATGGTTTCATATCAGTTTGCAGTACGGTATGAACACATTCAATTAGCAATTCACTTGCTACCCATATGATAGGCATACACTCCGCATATATTGAAAAAGGGCCAAAAAACTAAGAGTTCAACGTACACCACTGTTTCACATACACTAGTCATTTGTTGTCTTAATTGTCAAGGTGTGACAAGGCCTACGAGGATGTGACATGTGAGACTACCACCCACTCTCGAGTTTCAGAGAAGAATCTTTTGTTGGAAAAATTTTTCAATTTTTCATACAAGTTCAGACCTGCATAAAAAAAAAAAAAAAACTGTCTGATTATCTGAATATATATATTCTTTACTTAAAGAAAACCCTTTTATACATTTATGAAATGATTCATAGTTCTTAAGAATGCAGCACAGATCATAAATATTTTCTTTTTTTAAGATAAAATAGAAACTTAGGAAAACCTCACTTTATCAACTTGTAGAGATGCGACCAGTAAACTCCTTGCCATCTTAGCCCATATATTTTCCAGCAGCAATACCTGGCAGATCCACACCAGGTGAAGGCTTCAGGTTCCCTTGGATTGGTTAAACTCCCTAAAAAACTAAGCCTTCAAGGTCCACCCACTTGACCCTCCCCTCCTGGTCCATGCCCTGTCCCTCCCCGTGACCTCAGAATGTGTGTGTGTGT